>NW_009622946.1:55355-56059 GCF_000690535.1 Cariama cristata
GTAATTGCCCCTGAGTTTGGACTTGAGCTCCTGAGGCCACCACTGGCCAACTTCCCAGTGACGGCTTTTGAATTTCCCAAGACTTAAATGCAGGTGCGGTGCAGGCGGTGGGTCTCTTTGGCCAATACAGTCTTCTGGTAGTTCAAACTGAACTAAAGGTTAGTCAAACTTGAGAATCGAAGTGAAAACCAACAAGGATTAGAGACAACAAGCAATAAGAAATAGTTCTACTCCTGTGGGATCTTCTCAGCCTGCTGTGATCGGAGGTTTGTAGTGGGATGCTGGATGAGGGAATCAGAGCAGCAGTGACAGTGTACAAGCAGATGGATGGGTATAGCACAATATCTACTGGATTACTTCAGGAAGACTGGGCTTGTATCAGTTTAAGCCAGGTTCAGTTTATTGCCTGGAAGAGCCTCATCCAGCCCCTAAACTGCATTTTTTTTTCATGCGAGCCTGTTAACACTGACCAAGCATGAGCTCAGAATCACAGAATCACAGAATCAATTTGGTTGGAAGAGACCTCTGGGATCATCAAGTCCAACCTTTGCCCTAACACCACCACGTCAAGTAGACCATGGCACTAAGTGCCACCTGCAGTCTTTTGTTAAACACCTCCAGGGATGGTGACTCCACCACTTCCCTGGGCAGCCCACTCCAATGCCTAACGACCCTTTCTGTGAAGAAATGCCTCCTAATTTCTA
>NW_009622947.1:0-4437 GCF_000690535.1 Cariama cristata
TTGATAAGATATTAAACAGACAATTCAATAAAAATTTACTGGGTTCCCAACTACATAATTCATTGAATTGGAAAAATAAAAGATTGTGAGTATTACCCAGAAGTGTACTGCAAATGTGCACAGACACTTCTGCCAAAACTCCTCCTTAATCCAACAGCAAAACTGATACAGAGAAATCGAAGTGACGTAAGCAGGTAGGGCATCTCTCCTGAAACCAGAAACAGCATCACCCCAATGAGATTGTTGCAATACTATCTATATTGGGAAATTACATACTACACCAACTAAAATTGGGTCCTTTGGTTCTTTTCAAGTAACCTAAACTCTCAGAGGACTTTGTATTTGATTTTTAGTGAAATTGTAGTTCTCAGAAATAAAAAAATCACTTGAAAACATTGACATCATCACAAGTGGATGGAGGTTTTGAATCACATCTCTTGCATAAAATTAAATATTCTTCTGTGCAAAAAATAGTTACTCCCCTTAAAAGAAAAGTAGATGAGCTGCTGTGATCAAAGTTTCTCCATATACTACACAATTGGTCCTTGTACACTGTAGGTTAAAGCACCAGGGTACTGACACTGAACTTTAGATCAAAGCATGGATGCTGGCATAAAGAACTGTCCTCTCAGGAGTTATGTGTATCAAAAGATATAGAGCCTCAGAAAGCCTTGTAGAACATATAAGGACAGGCGTATTTTACAGTGAATGAGAAATAGCTTATCCATAAGAAGGCAAACAAAAAAAGACTACTGCTTCTAGAAAAGAAAAGGAAAAAAAAAAAAAAAAACCACAGAAAACACTTCCTTCCTCCTCCCACATAATGAACTAAAAAACATTTCTTAGTATCATAGCATGTAGCCATGTCTTAGCCTGCAAAAAAACCCCAAAAAACTAGTCCCTTAGTCTCATCAGGAAACCAGGATACATTCAAACAGGTCCAGTGAAGTCTGACAAAATATGTAGCCTACAGCAAAGCATGAAGGGCTAGTTCAGAGGTGTGCCAGAGAGGCTGCTTTCATTTTCTCACAGATAGGTTGGTGTGCAACCAGGTTGAGGAATAAGGGGTACCATTTCATGAAACACTGCAGGGCTAAAAGGAAATAAAAGTACTCTAAACCAGTAATACATTAATAGTAGGAACAATAGAGGTAAATCAGTTCACTGTACCCAAGCACAGCGACAAGGATATTGATAATTTGCTAAGTGTCCACTTCAGATTTCAGCATTGCATTTTATGTCATTACTGCTCCCAAAACGGCATCGCTTAAGCATTTGAACAGAAATATTGCAGATAACGTTAAAAAAAAAAAAATCTATTTTATCTTTGCATTTGCCTACACAGCTCATGGAGCTTTCTCCAAAATTGTCTCCAAAATTATTCACCATTTCAGAATTTGACCTTGTCAGATAACACAACCAAAAACTAGTGTCAAATGCTATTTAGAAACCCCAAGATGCTGCATAATTGGAATTGGCAATCTTTCATCTAATGTCATGAGAAAACATTATTATGTCCTGTGGTTTTTCAGGAGAGTGACAGTACACTTTGCAATTCTTTGCAACCATAAAAGATTTCAGTCCAATTTTTGCAAGAGTAGATATTGTATACACCAGTGCTCTGTCCAATTTCCCTCTCTGTAATTTCTCTTTAGCCTTTTTAGAGCTTTCAGTCCTTGCTCGAAAATGTTCTTTAAGCCAACATTTGTATCCGTCAGAAGAAGAAGAAATGTCAGTTCATGGGTAGTAGTGCCTTTGTCTAATGTTCCACCTTCCTTCTACATGGAGGATGCAATGCAAAGACAAAAAGGTTTTATTGTAACCAAAATGGTCTCACTTGAAACTCACAGATAAACTGAATCCTTCAACAAGTCATTAGCCCAAAGCTATATGCAGCTTAGGTAGAGTAGCTACAAGTGTGTTTTGGAAAGGAAAGAAATTATGCAAGCAGGTTGATGAGGGGTTTAGTGTTACTTTGCTTCTCATGGCAAGTACCTGCACAGCCCATTTCTAAGTGCATCAGTGCCTAGAGTATGTTGTGTTCTAAGCAGGTTACATGTTAAATAGTGCGGGTACACTACATCTACAGCTTTCCAGTACTAGTTGCACACTATGCTTGTACTTTCTTTCCAGTGTTACAGTAATCTGACAGAAAGCTGAGCAAGCTGACCTGATTTTTCAACATATGAAAGACCTACCAGAAGTACTGTACCTGGCCATGCAGTGACTACCAGGTGACTGATTTATTCCCTCTTTCGGTGTGGAAAGAGCTTGGTAATATTTTTTGTTCACTGTGTCTATCTTACTTTTTTATGTAAGCAGCATATGAAAAGAGAAAGAAAGGATTTCTATTCTGAACTGACCAGGTAGAATGGGAGATGAACGAGCTTCAATTATTTAAAAATGTTTTGCAAGTTCATTTAAAAATTCATGTTATTTTCTAAAGATATGTGTCTTGAAGGGTTAATGTTATCCCCCAAATAAAGGAATCAGTAGTGCAAGGATTTGCTTGGATTGTTCTAAAATTAAATTTGTTTCTTAAAAGAAAAAAAAAATCCATTTTGACCAAGTCAAATATGTTTTCGCTTTGGTTTTTGTTGTTGTTATTGTTTTGTTTGTTTGTTTGTTTTACTGTGGCTATTATTAAAAAATAGTTAATATTCCCCCAACTATAGCCATCCTTCTTCTAAAAATAGCCTTCTTGGAGACTAACACACAAAACAACATTGCTGATATTTTGGAAAATTATCCCCCAAATAAAAAAAAAATATATTAGAATCAAAGTGATTCTCTAAAACCCTCTACAAAACCCCAGTCAAATGGAATCATATTTATGAGTATTTAGGAGCCCTAAGTGACCTTCACAGTACCCTAGTACTTCACTCCAGACATTTCCCATTTGAAACCCTGGTCTGACCTACCCACTTAGATGAAGCTGGATGATTCAGCATTAAGCTCAGTTTACTATCTTTACTAATAATTTTGAAAATGTGATAAGCTGCCTGTGAATTTAATCCATGGAATAGGAACATACTTCGTATACTGGGAAAAATAAATGAATAATACAAAGCCATCCCTTCAAATCTTAAACTCCAGCACTGCTACCCTCTTGCTTCCATCTAGCTCCCCAGTTTACCTTCATCTGTGATGTGGTGTGCCAACCACCAAATCCCAATCCCAGCATGTGGCCCAAAATGTACCCCATATATCAGGGCTGCAGCGACATGACAGACTCATTCAGACTGTCTATGAAAGACTACTACAGAGAAAAAATGATGACTAATTAGCAAAATACAGGATGGGGTGCAACGATGTGAATCTGAAGTCAGTTGGAAATAACTACTTGGAAAATGTCAGTGCAGGAAAGGGTAGCTGTAGTAAACAAACTACAAGAATGGGAGGTGAGAGATTCAACTTCACTTTTCAGCTTGGCTATGGACATCTTGAATAGCTTCGGACAACTCAAATGGACCAACATTTTCAAATTTGGATGCCCATATTTGTGCATTAGGTATCACAGTTTCATCAGATTTAATATTTGTGCATGTCTGACAGTCACTGCATTTTGACACCTCAAATACACATTTAAAAGTCTAAAGTTTAAGCACCTCCACTTGAAACATAATTTTTTAATCTTAGTGTCTCAGCTTTCACACTGAACATCAAGTAGTAGCTGCTAAGAGATCTGTTGTGTTGGCTGAGAAACTGATAGATTAATGATGATAATGATAACAATGATGACAAAAAGATGAAAACCCTAAAATGAAATAATGTACCAAAACATCAGTGTTATGTCAAGCTTCACACTGAGGCCTTGAGGAAAGATCATTCCATTTGACACAGCATTAATGTGGCCATTAGAGTGATAATTTAAATTATTTGCAATACCATATCTTCTTCTAAATGTATTTCAAAGTAGAAAAAATACACCAACAGATATGTTTGTTAGATTAACAGCTTTCATTTAGTCTTATTTGGAAAGAAAAAAAAAAAAATTAACCATGCAGTCTGTAGGACCTAGGCTGCATCCTGTTGCCCTCCCACCCTGCCCCAATTCTAGCATACCAGTGCATGCCCTATGGAAAATGACATAGTTCAGGTAATGCATAAACAATCTCATTTTCTCACATCACCATTGACTGTGGTGCCATTTGTGGTCTCACCTATGGTGTTCAGGAGGTCCCTTAGCCATGTCCAGTGCATAACCAGCAAAGATCGTACCAGCTTCATGTCTGGTGTGATGGTGCAGTTTTACAGCATCATAAAAGAGAAGCATAAGCATGGTAACAGTTTTGCGAATAAAGCTGACTAATTCCTCAAGCCTTTTCCTACCTAAAGAGCTATTTCTGGTTTACATCTGTCATGTCAACTTACTGCTGAGCCTGAAGTTTAAAAAACCTTGCTGACTATAGTGAAGGACACAAACTGAAAGGTAGT
>NW_009622947.1:4468-16919 GCF_000690535.1 Cariama cristata
TCAGCAGGAGCAAATGGAGAGAATATGCAAAATAACATAATGCTACGACTGGATATTGTTTGTTTCTTTAATGTCTGGTTATGCTTTTGGAAACAAAAAGCGTATGCAAAAAGTAAGACTTCTACCTTACTGACTCATATGCACCAGTTTCCCCTATTTCAATGTTATTTGAAAATCACATTTATTATGCCTGTTTCTCCATGATGACCACTTGCCTGCTTACACAATGCTGGACACTGTTGGGTTTTCATTATCCTATCATAGGTGGGTTCGTTGCAGCTGCTTCTGCTCACTAAAGTCTCTAGCAGTCCTCTATCTGTATAATTTTTTGCCCACAAAGTTCATTTTGGGAGACTTCAAGGGATTACAAATGCCAAACCATGAGTCATTATAAATAAACAGGTTTTTACTAACTAGACTAAGAGCACAACTCCTCACACATTTTCTGGGTTTTGACCCAAAATTTCCTAGTATCCTCCATGCCCTAACTCAGGCACACTGTGTTGGTAAGGAAAATACAGATATTAAATATAGTAATTAAATTAACTATCAGACAGATTTGAAATGCTGACTAGATAACAAAGAAGATTGCTAGAAGAAAGGTTTAGAAATAACACTTTGTAGTCATAGTAAGGGAACTGGGTATTTGGCTCCTTCTACTTATGTCTACCAGGATTTCTTGCACAAGAGGTATTGGAAATCACACAGATGCTCTGTTCTGGTAATTTTAATTTGTAAAATGACACTATAATAGGCGAGCTGTCGTCTATGATTTAGAGAAACTCCAGAGACACCCCCAAATTACGGTGGAGACTAAATCAGCCTCTTGTAGTGTTACCCATCATGAACACATATTGGGAACTAAGCTAACCCTGCATGTCCAGTCTCTCCTTTGGTTTTCTAAGCAGAATAGCAGTTGAGCAGAGCTGACGTAACCAGCTTGTTCAGAAGACACTAATGAAAGTGTACTTCAGAAATCAAAATACTGTGAAAAGAAATCTTGTGGAGGAGTTTCCATGATCTTCAAGCAACTACCCACAAATACTGCTATCCACAGAAAACAAATTACTTGATTAGCTTCTGTTTGGAAAAGACAGCTACTGGGTCACCATTGTCATTGTAGCAGATAACTGAGATGCTGTGCCTGCAGGCAATATTTGGGCACAATACAGAACAGAAGATAGCAAAGTTGCCTCTTATAAATGCACCAGTTTTTGAACAGGATCCTGGATGTTTAGGTAAAATTCTGCTTCTACTGCAACGAAGGTACTAATGGATTTTAAAAGCCCTGAGAAAGCTGACATGAATAGAGCAGCACAGATGTGCACCAGTGAGGGATTCTAGTGCTTGCTTTCTTAGAGTCCTTAAGTTATACAGAACGTAAGACAGAATTTGTCTTTAATCCTGCCTTTTCTGCAATACACTGCTAATGCACGTTCAGAGTTGTTCCAGTAGCTGCTCAGCTTCTTTCTTTCACCTATATTTACTGACATAGCAATATACACATGCTTTGAAAACTTTCATTCTTCTCTCATTTTAAATCTGACAGTGTGTGTTTGGCCTTCCAAACACCACTTCTTCAGCCTGCACCTACTTGAAATCCCCTTTCTGAGCCTTTTCCAGCTTCTCCACTGTGAATTCTAATTTCTTTTTCAGCTCAATACAACTCCCATGTTTATTGCTCAGACAGGCATATTGCCAAGAGTGCTGCTATGTACCTACCTTCCTTTTGCTTCCATTTCTGCTTTGAAAACACTGCAGTTATAGTGGGGCATGTAGATAATACCTTGGCCTTCCTCTAGACCAGGATTCTGCTGTCTCCATTCCCAGTATAATTTAGAGATCCCACATACTGACTTGACACTTCTTCGTAGATAGGTTTCCCCTCTTCCTAACGTCATTTAGGAGTCCAGTAACTGAAATGTACACCCCATTCATTCCTTCTAGCTAAATTCTTAGGATTCCTTTCCAAGTTTTGGAAAACATTGATTGGGGTATAAGCACAGTCTTATCAGAGAAGAATTTGGGTCTCTGCCAATGCCCTTTATTAGAAAACCTGCTTTCTTTTATCATTTATATACTAAACACTTATTGCATGACACTAAATATGCTTAAATTTATGGATGAGTGTTAGAAAAGACCCAATGTTACATCAGGTAGGTCTATTCTTTTGTCAGTGCAGGATGTCTCCCTGTAGTTCAGTCTCAAAGCACTCACCCACCATAAAGTTACAAATAGTTCAGAAAGCAGAAATTCTATCTATTACTTCTTAAGAGTATCTCATCTTCAATCAGCCATTACTGATACAGTACTATTCATCAACAGTTCGCCCAAATTTCTTTTGAGGATGGTTGTTGGGGTTTTTTTATGTTTTTTTTTTTTAATGATTATGCTCTCCTCCATTAATTTAGAAAACGAGTTTATGTTTATGTGCATCAGGTTGGCTGTCATCACACAGAGTGACAAATGCTAGGGAAGATAGACATCTCTTCTGGTGAATGAAGATAAACTTCCCCAGGCAAGTAGTCAGCGCATGAGTCTAACTCGACTCAGCTCTGCGAAAGTTCATCTCCTCCATTTGACTATAGTAAGATACTTAGGCTTCCTAAACTGAAATATGTTCTATGAATATAGTCCATATTTCCTAGAGACCTTCATAGCCAGCTTATGTACAATTGCCTTTTAAAAAAAATCATTTTCCGTATAAATCAGCTCTGCTTGACCTTTGATCTTTTTCTCTTATTGTTCCACAGGTTTAAACTGTATCTAAAACTTCTTTACTGCCAAGCAACATGGGTGATAGTTCCTGTGTCCATCTAAGATAGGGGGTTTCAGTATCTATATCTCAGATTTGCCTCTGTTTTTCCCTTTTACTCATATTCACCACTAAATTATCAGGCATTATGAATTCTAGTTTTACTTTAGCATAACTGCCTTCCAGGTGCTGCTATTTCAGTATGCATCCTGATATTTTTCAGTGGGTACATTTTCCAAGAAGTACATAGCTCCATTTGCCACTTCTATTTCTGTATAAGACTTTACATAATTGCTTTAACTTGCAGGTGTTTTTACATTAGGTATATCTGTGAATTAACCCTTAAAGGAAAAGAGAAAAGAGCATATCTAAAAATGAGTATGTAGGAACATGCCAACTTAGTTCCTAGATCCCCAATCTATCTTTGGATGGCACAAGACATTTGCAAGGCACAGCACAGCCACAGTGGAAGGATAAATCTCACTAAGGTGGAGGCCATCAGCCATAGGACTGATCCAAGAGACAAGGAAGATGGCACTTGGTACTAAGTGAGAAACTTGGGTCAAATTGGGAAGCTGAGAGCCATACTGTGCAAAGGTGACTAATGGACACAACACAAAGCTTATGGAGAAACTTCTGAGCTGTTAGTTAAAAAAGCTCCAGATGAAGAATGATGTATCAGTAAGCATGCAGCTGCAATGAGGATAATGTGTTATCACTTCTTGACCAGAGTGTTTCAGGGGAGATCAGCAAGTTGGCGTGAGAATGCACGGCAATTCAAACACATTGCTGGTTACACACAAGTAATTATTGTCCCAAAGTAGTTCACGTGCTAAGTTTATCTGATAGCTTATCTCCCAGTAAAGGATTAGTTTTTCACTATTCTGAGCTGGATTTGTTTACTGAGTTTCAAAATATCTACTTATTTGTGTTTTCTCTCAATTTCTGTCTTTTTTTTCCCAGCCAAAACCATCTTTGATCTAATTACATCTATTGAAGGCCCAACTGATTTGCTACACCACTATGCCAAACTTCTGTTCCATTAAAAGATGTTTGTGTGTTATATTTTACTAGCAACACTTCTAGGGAGTAACTGTCAAAACAACTTGATTGGTTTAAATAATTAAGAACATGAGTAAAGGCAATTCTACTGCATTACTCCTCACTATTATGGGTAGATGATCACCAATAAATAGTGGTCACTCAAAGCACAGTTCAGGTCTCCTTTTTAGAATTACAAATGAAATGGAAAAAATATATTAATTTGTATAGTACAGAGTCAGTCTAGCAGCTCCATAGCAACCCTTTTCTTAGATCCTGTGCAGGGAAAAAGGACCTGTTTAGCGCAAATCTGTACAAAGGATCAAATCAGTCTAGCTGGTTGTAACACGCTGCAGCCGAAAATCTGCCTGAGGTACTTTCCACACTTTCCAAAAGCAGCAGCTTTAGAAGGGCAGTTATAATTGCCCATGACCACTTATATTTTTTTATTGAACATCTATGGACTATATTATAGAGGAGGTTAAATTGACTGACGGCATGGTCAGTTTTGGTGTTATAATTGAAAAGTGTATGTTAACACACTAGCCTAGCAAAGACAGTTGCTAGCCTCCCAGGAAGGATAACTAATGGCATAAAATCAAGTAAAAGACAGGCTGCCTTACAGTGGGTGTTGTTTTAGTTATACTGCTAGCAAATAATCAATAATCAGAAGACACAGATGTACAGAAACAATTACTCATTCAATATCAAGTAATCTGTTGCACTTACCTCTGAGGAACCCAAAACATTTTCCTGGAGAACTAACAAGTTTAATTTGAGATTACCATCATTCTGATATTCTACATGATTGAAATATGATCGTGGAACAGTAAGGCTTTCAAATTCTTGATTAGGTCCTTGTTTGTGTACTGTTAATTACTCCACACTTCTTTTGCTCCTGTCAAAAGATGATTACATTAACTTTACTTATATGTTAACTTAATATTTATATTAGCTCAATATCCTGTATGGATTCTGTATAAAGCCAGGAAAGACTGTAACAGTTTTAAATCAGGTATAAAAATGGATATAAAGTTGGCCATTTCCATCTGTCCATCTTAATCTCTCAGTTGAGTCTGAGACAGACATACAGCATTAATGTCACTTTATAGCTCATAATCATTCATAATTGGACAAATACAACCATTTCCAACCTTCATTATAAAAATTATCCACTGAGTTCTGATCCTGTGAGGACACCTAATGAGCAATTCCATATAGAAACAAAATAGTAACTATTCCTACAACACACACTATGAACAAACATTTTA
Organism: Cariama cristata; assembly: GCF_000690535.1. NCBI lineage: Eukaryota > Metazoa > Chordata > Aves > Cariamiformes > Cariamidae > Cariama > Cariama cristata. The sequence continues at coordinate 9,536 of NW_009622947.1, forward strand.
ATCAAATCTTTTCTTGCAGACAGATATTATTACTGTTTGTATTACAGCAACTTCTAAAGCCCGGCAGTAGTTGCAATAGGCTCCCTATATGCTTTTCTACAAGTATATAGATAAAAGAAATCTGTGTCCCAAAAATTTACGCTCTAAGGGAAAATTAGCTCACACATTTTCACAAGCGCTTATACAGTGTCTGGCAACATAACTTTTCCAGCCTGTTTTAAATATTTATCCCAATATTATTCCTGTGTGACTACCACAGGGCCGTGACTGCAGGCTGTGGCTGGAGCAGGAGCCTTCTGGAGGGGCTCTCTAGAGCCCCCGCGTTGCGTTGGGCAGTAGCTCTCCCCCCCAAGGAGAGCTGCCCTGCACTCTCCTCTGCTGGACACAGGGAGCCGGTTACCAGTCAGGTACATCTGGCACTGGGAGATGCTCTGGACCGGCAGGGAAAAAACCTGAGATGTAGGGGAAGGGATGAGGAGCATGACGCACACATCTCACACAGCCTGCACAAGATTTGACAAGTCTGTATTTACAGAGGGAAAGAAAATGACACTGAGACCCAGAGCTTAATCCAGCAGCCCTCTGGATTCAGTTAAGAACAAGGCATGGTATAAAGGCCTTTCTCTCCCTTGTTTTCTCATTTTTTTCCAGGCAGAGTGATTCTCCAGGCCACTGCCATACTTTAATCTGTGCGTAGTATTTGAATGTGATTGCGATCACTGCTTTGTTTATTAGACTGAAAAAGAGGGGCAGAAAAAAAAAACTGGCAAAGTTTGCAGAGTTTTGATAAATCATTTTGATGTTTGACCCTCTCTAGCTATAACATATGCAAGCTTTGCATCAGAAGAGCAGCTACAATCAACAAATGATCAGCTACAAAGTACCTTAGCTACAAAATATGCCATGACATCTTAATGAAATTTTAAAGGAAGCAACCAACATTTGAAAAAAAGTCTGTTGCATTGTGTCTACTTGTAACATCTTAAAACTTGGAAGATTTGGAAGAACACCGTATTCAGCCATCAAAGACAAAATTTCATTTTGTACAGTACATAAATAACAAGTTTATTGAATTGTGTATACAACTGCACTTCCCTAAGGCTCTTTTGTTCTCTGCAAAGGCAGTAACTCTCTCATTGAAAGACTGCATATAAGAGACTCCAAGACTCTTCTAAATTAGTAACTCCCCAAACACTGTTTATGGCAGAAGTAGTAATTGATAAGTCCTCCCGTTTCCACCTAATTAGTGCACTAGCCAATTTCTCTAAATCGTCACTAATATTTAAGAAATTGCCAGGTAATGCAACAAGCTTAATGAAAAACAGAAATTTGCTACAGAAGGAATTTTTGCTACATCTCATGGCATGAGCATAGGGAATCCGAAAATTCTGTGAAAGAAAGAACACAAAGAGGTAAATGCTTTGGTGGTTTCATCAGTTCTGACCTGTGCTAAGGTTTTGTGTGCCTGCCCTTTTTGAGTCATCCAGACACATTTACACTTTCTTCCAAGAAACTTCAAGTCTAGAAGTAGTGGCTCTGTCACCCCACTGAACATTACTCCCTTATGTTAGTGGTACTAGCAGAGAACAAAGGAGGTAGTTTTATGTATTTGAAAAAGTTAATTAGGTATTGTTGGAGAAACATCTTTCTGATCTTTTATGAAAACCATTCACAGAAAAAAACAGTAACGAGTATGTGCAAATAAACAGGATTTAAGAATGGGTATGGAAATTCTGAAAGCATACTTTTTTTTTCCCTAGCATATAAACATTGAATATTAAATAGTACTTACTGAAACAACTGTCTGAAAATATTTTGACAAACTTCAGAAAAAGATACTTGATGTTGATTTATGTAATTATGTTAAACATCTGAAGGACAATTGCCATGTTATTTGTTGAGTTATTTCATAAAAACCAACCTAAAATAAGCTTATTATCTGATATTGTTTCTGCTCTGAGACTTTTTAAAGTTATCCACAGTCATTCATAGTTACTTGAAAAAACTAACACTTGGGAAATGAAAAAAATTTATAAAAATTGCTGCAGAGGTACTTTTGGCATGAATCTTCATGCCAGTAGTCACAAACCGTCAGACCACCCAGAAATGGTAATATTGCAGGCCTATAATGAAGTGAAAAGCGAATGTTAGAAAGAATGACAGAAAAAAAGCTAAATAATTCTGATATCAACTCCAACATCCAGAGTCTGCACCCAGTTTACTAAAGGAAGAAAAATCCCCATTCATTACCACAGCATCATTGATTCTGCCCCTCACAAAGTCTATAGCATCTAATAGGAACCTGACAGATTTGAACAGCTATCCAGGGCAAGAGCTACTCACTCATCAAAATTAATGCCTCCTAAATGGCTTGGAAAAACCTACCCTTGACAATCATTATACAGAATGCATAATATACGTAAGAGTTGCACATAAAAATGATAATGCCTTATTTTATTCTAAAGGAAAGGTTAAAGTATGACCTCTCATTTTACATAACATCATTTATAAAACTGTTATTTGATTAAAAAGACTACTTAACATCATCTATGTCGAACTTAGTGTGTTTTAAATTTCCCAGAACAATAAATATGAAGATCAAATAAGTTGAATAATCAAGGAGTGTTTTCTGTCAGAACAGCCAAACCACCCTTACTGCATCAGCTGATGTAGATCAGGCTCTCATTTTTCTTACTGTTTCTGATTTCATTGCATGGCCAGACATCCTCATCCAGACCCTCCAAGCTGGATTAAACCAGTCCTGCCCTCACTAACGTACATCCTCAACTCTGTCTGAAAAGAAGACATGGTATGCCACCCCTAAGCTGCACAAGTCAGAATGAGATAGCTGAAATGACTGTGCTTACCTGAAGTAGCAGATGAAGTGCTCCCACCATCTACTTCTACTAGCAAAGCTGTGAAATCTTCCAGTGCACCCCACAGGGTGAAGAGGGATGGTGTCACTTTTAAGCAGTACACCACCTTGGAAATGAAGCTGTTTAGGTGAGTGGAGCTTAATTCAGGCACTCTGCTTCACAAATACACCTTTGCTCCTTCCACAGTAGGCTCAGGTCCCTTTGCATGAGGCAGAACCAGTAGCAATCCTAAGGACTTTATGCAGACTTCTGCACCCCATTCTTACAAAAAAAAGTGCTGGGAAGCACAGGGGGGCAGGCCTCTGCATGGGATGACTGAAGTCAGCTGGGATATCTAAAATCAGGCATGCTGTCTCTCAAGTGGCAGTTTCCAAAGCCTCCCTGAAGCCTGTTTCAACTTGCTCCCTCACAACTCCATGTCCAGAGTTCACTAAAGCAGGTGCAGTCACACAACCGGGCAAAGATCCAGCTTGTGTTTGTTGCTTCATCTGCCTTCACACTTATCTTTCAGAGCACTGAGGAGCAGAGAAAAAGGAGTTACCTGATATGGCTATACAGGAACCAGCCTACATCTAGTGCAGCTTGTGTTACACTGGATCTGAACCAAGCTGTTGGGACACCACCGTTGTAGGAGGGTTTATTTGCTTGGCTGAAGGGTGGACTTGAGCTGGCCATTTGTGTTTGCTCCAGTAACTCCCCTAAGTAAATTCACGCCTGGTTTGATGAGAACTTCTACATTCATGCTCTTTGTCGGCATCGGTTTGTCAAGCTACTCCCTTCAGTATGGCCATTTTTACACATCTGACATCCTACTTTCATTTTGTTTGCTGTCTTCCCAACTTTCACTACAGTAGAAACACCTGAGTGTTCACTATTATAGTACCATAGACAAATGACTCCCTTTTACAGCAGCCATACGCACCTTAATGCCAACCACAGGAAGAGGAAGAATAAAGCAGCAATCCTTCCCTTGGCTGTTTCCAGAGCTGAATACATTACCTCGTCATTAGAAACCATAAAACCATACTAAATTATGGCATAAAAAGATGTGATGCAAACAGCAGCCTTCAGTGCAACCTACATTGGTCTTTTTTGTAGTCGTCATTTATGAATGTATTGATCTTAGACTTTCACAAATTTCAATTAAAATATCTTGCATTCAAGAAATGAAAGCTACATAAAAGCTTTAATTTACTCATTGCTAATGAACTTTATCAAATCTTAATATCAACTGCAGCTGAAAAAATGCATGAAAAATTCAATTACCAGGGAAAATAACCATGCTAGATTCTGAAGGAGTTTTATTTGCTAATGTCCATAAATAAAAATATTTTCATCAATATAAAAATCCAATGTGTTTATCACAGCTTAATTAGTTTGTTTACATAGCCCCATAGATATTTCCCCCTGTGAAGTAAGATTCTTACTGTTTTATTTGTTCTTGTCATGATATTTATTTTTTTTTCAGATAAACTCAATTAGGAATTTTTTTCCTACTTAGTTATGTTAATTTTCTTTGTGAGCTTAGAATTTGAGCTCATGCTTGAATCTGAAGGGAACCATCTGGATCACATGCCTGGAGAACTGAAACATGAGGTTGAGAGAGGAAAAAGGAAGGAACTTTCTCAAACTTCAGACAGTGTTTTGCTTTAGTTTCTCTCTTTCACCACAACTATGTTCTGTTGCGGTAAAACAAAGTACTCACAGGAGAACAGAAATGGTAAAACATGTACGTCTAAAAATTACTAATAGATTCTAGATATAACTCCAAGCACACAGGAAAAAACACATTCAGAATACTGACCCAGGAAAACTAAAGCATTCGTCACTTACTGGCTATGCAGCACAAGAAAAATCACAAATTTGAGCAAAATTTTCAAGAGAGAATAGTCCCACATTGATTGAGAGGAAACTGTACTTTTTGTTTTTACAGAGAGTAAAATGAATCTGAAAACTTTCCACAGTTCAGAGACTAAACAGGAAATTTAAACACCTTTAAAAGTGATATTCCAAATGATTTTTTTTTAAATGGACTTATTTTAAACTGATTAAAATGTTATTGCCTCATTTAAGCTCCTTTCAGCATTTTGAGTAAAAACACAACTTCTCAAAACAGAAGAGAGCTGTTTCAAAGCAAAATCAAAGTATCGTGTTCTGTGAACATCAAAATAGAGTGCAAATGAATTGTTTTATTTTGCTGATCTTTTGTCTAAACAAGAATTCACTGACATGGGCATGCTGCCACAAAATGTCTAGATTTAAGAAAAACATTTTTGATAGAAAAAACTTCTGTCTGAAAATTTCTGATTAATGCTAATCATACTGTCTTTATATGAAAATTAAATTAGCAATCAGCTACATCTGAGATTTTCAGATTTATATAGACACCTAAATACACAGATAGTCCCCATCTGAAATATTTTAAAGTACATAAATGTATACATTGCTTTTGAAAATGAGAATTAGCCTTCTAATCCTTTCAGATACTTTTGAGAAATTAATTTAAATATAATTTTGCTATCACAATTTGAACTATCCTTGTTTCCTTCTTTCTCAGAGAATATGCAGCAAATTCTCATTTTAAGCGCAATAGTTTAATTTTTTAACTATATTTAGTTTAAAGAAAAATTGTTTTGGGAAATCCCGGCAACTATTTCCCAGAACAGAAGGTAGGAAAGCGTCACCATTCATGTTGGACTGTGTTTTGTCATTCCTACTTGACAACACAGAGTCACATCAGTAGCTAGACTAATGGATCATTAGGGAAGGATTGGGATATCAGCACAGTTGGCTCGGCTCTACTCTTGGCTGCCTTGGTTGCTCTAAACAAGGAATCTGGCTGTTGTTGTTTTCCAAAACTTAGAGGAGGAACTAACAACCAGAGCTAGGGACCTGCGGTTGCCACGAACCCCCTAGCTGGACTAAGCTGGCTGCTCTACATGTCATCCCAATTCCTGGCAGCTAGTAGAATATTCTGCCAGCATTTCTAAAATAGCCGGTTCTCTTAATCTGTCTAGGTCTAGCTTTCATTTCTGCAATATTTCAGACCACCTCAATACTTTTGAATGCAGTGAGAGTATGTTATTCTACACTTTGCTATGGTATAATGAATGCCAGAGAAATTTAAGCAGAACAAAAAAAGCAGTGAAAAGATAAAGAGGGTGTGTATATAACTATTATAGCCAAGTTTCAGGAAGAAATAGCCACCTGCATCTGGACAGACCTGATTTATCTCACTGACATGTATATCTTAGTTCATAAATCAATCATATTTTTCATATTTCATTTTCATTCTGCTGTTTTGCGCAGCTCCACCATTCAGTGTTTCCAATCTTGTTTCAGTCATTCAAACCAGTACACCTACTAACATCAGCACCAGCTGTCGTAACCCAACATTTCTGCATGCAGCCTGCACAGTCTCACCAGAGGCGTGTTGTCGCCTCTTCAAGACAAAAAGCTACTTGTGTTCTTTCATTTGGATTCACTTGCCTTTCTGAAAATAAGAGTTATATGGTCACCAACAACTGGAACGAATCTTGAGTTGGCTCTGTGCCTCCCTTCTATCTGGGGGAGGACCTCTGAGCTGCCACATGAAGGGTGCCATGCCAGAAGTGCTTTAGTTTAGCAAGCCGATGGGTTAAGAGCACTTCTGCTCATGGGCCAGGAACGGACAGATGTTGTGCCAGAATACTCTGAAATGTTTCACAGAGAAGGACAGCTAAGAGAACTACTAAGGGTTCTGGATTTCAAGTGCCGAAATAGCACCTAACTGCAGTTCCTTTATGAAGGTAACTACATGGGTATGGCTCAACATTGCAGATGTTCACACTCCCAAATCCCAGATAATGGCAACAAAGGGAGGGGAAGAAAACCAACCAACACACAGAGTTTGCAGTTTGTCAGACAAAGATGGTAAGGTGTAACTTAGGTGTTAAAAGCCACCAATACCACAGTAACCGCTAGAAGCAAGCAAGCCGCACAGTGTCACCTGGGATTTCAGCAGTGCTGCAGACCACAGCCTCATCTATGACCAGCCCTGTCCTAGTACAGCGGCTACACCAAGAGTTGCAGTCCTTACAAGGCCTTCAGAAGATAGTTACCTGCTCTCCTCTACAGCATCTGCTGCAAAGGATGGCCTCTCCTGATCAGAAATAGGGTTGTTAGGTCCCCTTTGCACTGACCCAGCCCTTTTACACAAACCTCTGCAAAGCCGTGAGAGCAAGAACCTGCGCACAGGGAATAGGGTCACTCATGGCAGCCACACTGCAGATAGGTGCCACCAGCTCCTCTGCCAAACCTGAGGGAAAAGCAGGAGCAGGGGCTGACTCCAGCATCTCTCAAGGAGCCTGGGAAAGGGTCCTCGAGGGACTCACTGGGGCTGCCATGAGCAGGAGGTATCAGACTGGCTGGGGCGGTTGTCCTCAGGGCTTCACAGGTCCAAGTGCCTCTACACAGTCCTGGGGTTTTGCTGTCACAGCCAGCACGTGTCCAAACCCACCACACATCCC
>NW_009622947.1:17004-29142 GCF_000690535.1 Cariama cristata
TCTTTCCCTGTCCTCATCTTTCCCAGCCCTCCCTGGCCTCCTTGCCCCCACTGAGTTTTGGACAGCACCTGGGTGAGCTGGAGGAGGGTGGAGACAAAGCAGGGGCTCACTCTGCTCCATCCCCAAGGACTTTCCCTGGCACTCCAGCTTGTTCCAGGCCAGGCACAGACTGACGTGCCACAGCCTGCAGAATTAGCCCAAGCCCTGCCCCCCATCCAGGTGCCAGGGCCACATGCAGCCACTCAGGCACCGACAATCTGCTTTCCCCTTGTGATCCACAGGCTTCAGCTCCCAGGACATCAGCCCTCACCTCCAGCTCAGCCCACACAGCCTCCTGGGACCCAGCAGGGACAGGACATAGAATCATAGAATCGTTATGGTTGGAAGAGACCTCAAAGATCATCCCTCCTCCCCTGGAAGTTCAGCATCCCCCCAGGAGAGCTCTGTCCCTCCCCTCAACAACCGCTCTCCACCTCTTTGCAAAGCTTTCAGAGACCTGGGTAGACCCTGCCCAGGCATTCACCACTACCAAGGATGTGAGGAATTGCTGCTTTGGAGACTTACCCCTCTTCCCACTGCTCCCTGCCTCCCCAGTACAGCCACTGGCTGGCATCGCAGCCCAGATGTATGTTTGCTGCAGTCCTCCTTCCTCCTTCTCCCAAGACAGCTTCCTGCAAGAGAAGGAAGGAAAAGACATGAGCCTCCCCCAGCCCTGCCCTTGCCCAGCAAGCACCCCTCCTGGAGCTGGGACAGGGTTTGTGGCACCCCTGCAAGCAGGCCTGTCCCCTCCTCTCCTCCAGGCAGGTCATATCCTTGGGGACAGCCTGGCTGCAGGGACCGTGGCCCCTTGGGCCATTCCCTTCTCTTTTAGGTGTGGTGGGAGAGAAGAAAGGAACCCACGTGTCAGGTACAAGGATCCCCATGTGCATCATGTCAGGAAGAAATGTCTCCCGACCTTTGCAGCGGGGAGAAGCAAAAAGGCTTATCCCCACCCGGAGAGCTTAAAGTATCTCTTCAACTTTCATAGCCACCTGGTATTCTGGGGGAAGAGGGACAACTAGGAGGAGCAGAGCCCTGCTCTGCCAAGCCCTTGAGATACATTTTTCCTCCCTTTATACCAGACATTTCTGTTTAAAAATAGCAGCAGCAGCATCCTGCTAATAGAGATGAACCTCTGTAGATGGAGAGCTTGTCTACACCACACACATCTGTTTGGGGAAGTTACTCTCAAGTAAAACAGCATATGAGTTTCCAGTGCATTTTTTGTTTCAAATTATCTCCCCATGAGAACAGCCTTAATAAACAGAACACTTACAAGACCACTAAATGAAGTTGCACATACTACTTGACAAAAACACTTCACTGCAAAGTTGTTCATATGTTATAAATTTACATTTTAGGAATTGTGAATAAGCTCTTTGCCAGACTGCATCACTATCAGGGAAAGCTGACAAATAACACCATTTTTTCCAATAACAAGTCAGTTACACCATTCTAGTTTTCATAAACATGGGAAAAAGCAATGGCAACAGAGTATTTGTCATTCTTCTGTAGCTCGTAACTTTGACTCAAAACTCAGTCAAGCTCCTTTCACTGAATTCTGAATCAGGATTTTAATTATCATTATATGCACATATGCATCTAGTCACAAAAAAACCCCAGAAGACTGCAATTCAGTTAAGAGTCTCACTCAGCAAAGAAACCAGGCTTGTAGCTCTGACAATGCCTGAATGCCCTGCTTACCTTTTATTGGAGCTGGCAAAGACTTGCTCTGGAAGGTCACAACCTCTGCTGGCTACTCTAAGCTTGGGGTCTGGGGTATTTTTCCTCAGAGTGACTGACTCAGAGTGACTCAGAGACTTTACCTTTTGCACTCCACAAAAAAAAAGTATTGTGTCCATTTTGAGAATGGGGCAAAAAGGCCAGAGAGGAAGAATGTCTCACAAAGCAAGGTGTAGCCACTTTTTAGCATTTCTGTTTGAATTCCACAGATAGCAATGGTAAGCCTTTTCCTTTTGCCACAAAAGAATTTAGTGACTTGGTAGAGTGAATAAAAAGAAACATACTGTAAAATATAACTGCTGGGCGCAGTTAAAAGGTTTCACACAGTTTGCCTTCCTTTTCTGAATGCCTTATTTTATAGAAAAGTACCTCAAAACCAGGAAAGAAAAAAATCAGGACAAGAAAGGAGCTGTTATTCAGCGTTTGTGCAGCTTATTACCTGTATTATTGCATATGCATGTACATATATACAGAGGTGTGCTTGTGCACATATTCATATACATCTATGTTTATATTATAATATTATAGCTTTATGTTATATAAGTGCTTGTGAGGTATGATAATCTCAGTTATTTTGTTATAAAAGAACTGTATATAGCATATCAAAAAGGAAGTGAGAGAATGATACTGTCAATTAAATCAGAGGCATTAGAAAACACCAGTATACCTTAACACCTCCTCACAAGTTACCAGAGCCAGCCGCGTCTGGTGTAGCTGGTTTGTTAGCGGGGAGTAGAACTGTTCCACTCGAGATGGTGGACTGCCATCTTCTGGTGGTCTTACTCAAAGTCACATTTTGTAAAAGAGTCCTCTTTTGAACAAGGTTACTTAAAACATCACTTTTATTTACACTGATTTTTTCAGAGCGCATTTTGCAAGCACATTTATTCCAGTATATTTTTCCCTGACATCCTACAAAATGGCTCACGTTGCATCCATATTGCTTTTCAAGGTTTAGTCCGTTGCCAACTCAAATTCAAATTCAATTTGTGCCCACATGGACACTGGCTTCAGGCTTGGGTTGGGGTGGGATGGAAGACATAACAGGTAATTTGAGCTAATATTCTTTCTACCCAGGGATGCTCTTCCCTTAAGCATAGTAGATGGCCCAGGTATACCATGGCTCACCATACCAGCCTAGACCATCTGCTGTTCCATCTGCCCTTGTGGCAACAGTACACAGACAGTATTACAAAAAGACGACAGTCAGAGTGTCCCATAGTAAGAAACATCTTTTGTGTTGAGTCATAGGCAGCCATTGCTCAGTAGTGCCCATATAGCACTGTGTGGGCATTATACCAGTCCTGCATCCTACTTCTCACAGTGTGGTCGTACAAAGTTCAGGTGGGCTTAAGGTTGAGCTGGAACCTAGTTTTGGCTCAGCCTTATAAAATGCAATACAGCTGTAGCATATGCATAAATAATGTGAAAAATTTCTCATTGAAATTAGAAGCACATTACCCACAGTTTTCTTATTCCCTTCCACTAGGATATATTGCATTTGTTTTAATTTGTTGAAAAAGACAAATCTGCCATCATTTAGCACAGTCTTCAAAACAAAATATGTTTCTGAGATACATTTCTCAGCAAAAAAAAGTGTTGAGATAAAAATAATACAGAAATTAAGATTGGATTTATCTCCCTAACCACTCAAAAAGAAAATTCATTTTCATATGCACACCTGGAAAGGCAAGACTAAAACCTGATCACTCTGCTCTAAAACTACTGTCTAGTGAGAATCCCATAGCAGCAGCCATAAGACCATCCTTTTCTATGTAATATAGTCGCCAGTCTTCCCCCACTTAAATGAACAAAGCCAGCAGTCCTTTATAATTTACTGCATTCTTTCAGGCCCAAGAAAAGTAAACTGAAAACACTGTGAGTTCAGATATAGTGATAGATCACTTGCATTCATTACATTTTGACAAAGAGGTATCCAAAATTACCTTTTAAAATTCCTAGGTTTTCTTATAAAGAGTAGCATCTTTCCTGCAATGCTTGTTTTCTACTATAGCAGTGCAGAGTTTGGTTCACTTTCACACGTTTTTCACTTTCATTGTTATGGCAATCCTGTACAGCAATCTTGTCAATCTGCTATCTCAGCCATGCAGTCTTCAGCACTAGCCACGAATTTATTTTCTGAATTGACTGCATTTCTGGTATATGTGGCCAGTTGGGAAGAACTTGTGGTTTTTGTCAGGTATCCTGTCCCAACCCCCTGCTCCTCAGTTAAAAACAACCCCACCCATACACCCAAACTATCTGAAACTCAGAAAAGTGGCTGACATTGAAGGTCAGCTGAGAACACAACTTTTTCTTTTGCTTTTTTTCTATTTGCTGCCATTGAAGTTTTCAGTTTGTCAATTTAATGTCAATTTTGTTTATTATTGTCCCTCTCTGTAAGCTTCAAACAGCTATGTATATCTTGTTCATGCTAACTCCAAAGTGAACCTAAATATTTTTTCAGCAATGATTTTAAAAGGTTATTTTAAAGTAAATTCTATCTACTTATTTTACAAAGGTGGAGATCTTGAAGATATGGGAAAGTCAATGACATTTGTAATTTACAATTTGTGAAATAACAAATTGCAAAATTTGAGCCCCTTTTCTCTCTGGAGCCACCCATCTCACTGCCACCGATGGTCACATTCTTTCTCAGACTTGATTATTAAACTAGAGATATATGATTGCTATGCAAATGTTTTTCTGACTGGAGTTGTAAATAAATCCATTTTAGTCTGATAAAAACTAAGGCCTGATCAACAACTTTAGGCAAAGGTCTGCCACAAAAAAAACCTGCAAAAACCAAAACAACTTCCCCAAACTTATAAATAAACTAGTTTCCCACTTCGCTTCAAAAAGTACCACTTTCCTTCGTTTTCCAATGGACATTACAAAAGATCTTCTTCATCAGCATTTTGGTGATGTACCCCATCCAAAAAGATTAAATTATAAAATATTGAAAGAAAATGTTTTAACATTCAGTTGATAGATGTATGTATGTAACTTACTACTCTGAGAAAGATTATTCGTAACTTCCTATTCCCTTATTTGGTTTCAAATGGAAATATTTGCTTTGGTCCTTTTTTTATAAAAAGTCATCTACTGCATTCTCTATTAATCAAACTGTATTACCTGTTTCCCGGTAATGCATGTATTATGAGTATTTTAAAGAGGGAGGAAAAACCTCAATGCAACCGAGGTTCCTTAGTAACTCTGTTTTTTTAACTACAGTCTTATCAAAACGATTTTCTAGAAAAAGAGAATGAAACTAAATAAATGCAGAAAAAAATGAAGCTCAGTTTATCTGATTTTAAAATTCAAAAAGAACTAATACAATCACATAGCAAGGGACAAGAGCTTCTCTTAAAAGGCATTTGTGAAGCAAAATCACTTTGATAATCCCCACTATGAAAATTTACTGGATCTATTATTAGCAATGAAAGTAACCTCAGAGTTTAACACCTGTCCCATACTGGGGCTGGGCAAAATGCAGAATGCCACAAATCTACGGTAGTCCCTACCAACAGGGAAGTTCAAGTGCTACTGTTCAGCCTGCAAATTACAATTGCAATTTATTAGTGCAACAGTGATGCTTAGAGTCATTAATGACACTCTTAATCTATTTTTTTTAAAAAAAGACATGAAAGTAGTGCTGTTATACAAAATATTTCCACCGACTTTTAAAAACCTTTAGAAAATATAAAATTTCTTTTAGGTCAGAAAGCAAATTTAAAAGAAATACTTGAAGAAAAAAAGGAGCTGATAATCTATTTTTCAAAGAATGCAGTAAGTTTTGATCATACAATTTGAAATTTTCATGTTATATTGTGCAAATAAATTCTCCATCCACTTCCCATTTTCTTTAAAAAGCATCTAACATGGTCCCTGAATTGTGCATGAGTGATGCTAAATGATGAAATTGGAAACACAGTGGGATACCAGCCATTTCCTAAGCATTGTGTAATAGATGAAAAGCTCTAGAAATTTAACTCCATGCAGCCAAACATAGAATTAACAAATATTCAGTTTTTAAGGATTAAAAAAATAGATTTACACCATCAAGAATAGAAAAAAGTTACAGGTAGAAGAGAGATTACAATAGTGCATATTATTTAGGTCAAGTCACTATTAATAGCAAGTCATAACTAATTGCACCCGGTTTCAGTTTTTAAATGTGAAAATAAAAATCTTTCAAGTGTCCATTTCTGTTTGATGTTCAAGAAAGGTTAAACTAAAGAAAATCTACAGCGAATATCACAAGAAAAAGAACCAAGGGAAAGATTTGACCTCTCTTCATTCTGATCTAAGTTTGATGATGCACTATACATGATGAGGGTACCACTATCTCACAACCCATCAGCAGGTAATTCATAAGGAGGTCAAAGAAAAGAAAAGGCCATAGAATCATGCATAATTTAGCAATTTCATCAATAAACAATTCTTCAGATAATAAAAAAGAGCACTGAAAGAGGCATGTGGAGAAAGAAAAAGGGAATAAAAAATACCACCAACGCCATCTTGCAAGCAAACTTAGACTTTGTGTGCATACAGGAAACCAGGTAAATAATTCCCCGATTTGCATCAACAACCATGATAATAATGCATGGAAATATAGACACATGTATATTTATACTTTGTACATTGCACTTGATCCACTTGGGTAGGTGATGATACCGCAAAAATAAATAAGGTAAATAAGAAAAAAGAACAAGAGGGAAAAAGCAGTAAATAATTATTCAATCACCTTGGACTTCACAAACTTAGCTTTAGTAACGTAACAGTCAACATTAAAAGTGTAAAAGCAAAACCTCTGAAGAGTAAAAATCTTTACAGAAACATGTAGCTAGAATGGTCTAATCAGACCTGACATAGTCATTCTGATTCTTGAATTCTGTAATAGTCACAAAGAATTTCTTGCTATTGTGTGTTGCAGTCTACCAGGTTTGTTTTGATTGTAGTGTGATAAAACCAATACTTCTAAAAGCTATTACTAGCAATTCATATTTCAAATTACTGGAGAACAGAAAGGCAGAAATTGGTTTTTGATCATCCCCTGGTTACATACCTTAAATTTAATTTTAATAAAAACTGTCATTCCAAATAGATTTCTAGTGAATAACACTAATACATAATACTAGAAAGAAATATTAATATGCAACATCCCACAATATCTAGAAATATTTTAATTTGTTTATATCTATAACCTTTAATTTTTAATGAGACACTAATCATGAATAAACACGAATTAAATACAGAATTTTTTGAACTTGTTTTAACTTTTATATATGTTAACTATGATGCATCTATTCCAGTCAACCATATCACCACAGATCTTGCAAGTGCAAAGTCTCATTGTGCTAGATATTAAACAACAAGATAAGAGGATAGTCAAGGAGAGTGGGGATAGAGGCAAATGCTTTACTGAGTTAGCTGCTCTGAGATGTTTTACTCAGAATTTCCTTTCCACAGCACTCTTTTTTTTCAACCCAAATATCATAAGGTGACAATCATAGGAATTTTTACAATGTAATGCTATGTTACAAATGCAAAAATTTAGATACCAGAACAAAGCTAGAATTCCAGTCACTGTCTATCACATTGGCTAAACATACACTGCATAGGTATGCAAGAAGAGACTTTTTTTTACAGAAATAGTGTATAGCAATGTGTTAAGTATTCTGAGAAAACAAAATGCAATTCTTTAGGACAAAGCAAAGACAACATTTTTTACTTTCATCTCAGCAGCACATAAATGAAAAAATCACTTAACTCTAGGAGTACCAAAAAAGGTCAGTTATAAAGTTAAATGGACCGATGTAACTCTTTAATACTAATTTTATATAAATTAGATTATTTAATTTTTATTTTATTCTGGATTATTCTCTACTATCTAGGGATTATTCCACATACAGAACATTAGGTAATTACAGGCACATATCAGCATGTTTTAGGTCTATTTTTTTGTGAAGGTCCCTCTCAGCTTTTCCTTTTGCCCTTTTTCAAGGGGAAATTGATAGCTCTTTACATCTAAAGCCTAAATTCAAATTACACATACAATTCTTATACTACTGGGATTATGCACTGAAGTGCCATTTGTGCCTTTAGAAGTCCTTCCACTCTGAAACCACAAGACTGCTTGCATGCTGAATAAAATCTTAACATTCCCTTTTTTTCCTCTTTTCTGAGACAAAGACATCTGTTTTGCTTCATCCTTTTGCTATCTTCACCATACTACACCAAATTTCGGGCTTTAATTTAGTGCATGGGTAGGTCCTGACTATTTTTAAATTTTAGTTACATAGATTCACATTTCATGTGAATAACAAACATGTTTAGGTGAGAGCCTGTTCTTAAGCCCGTTCTTACAGCTTAGAACACAAAATTATGATCTATTATTTACGCATTTTTACCTGCCTCTTCGAGCTGGCACAGTGTAATATATTTAAGTGGAAGTAAGTAACCTCAACTTTTTCCTCACAAACTGAATCATATCCTTCTTGAATTTCAGTTCTCGGAGTAGTTCTCACACACTGCAACAGATGGACCTTGCACAATGGCTTCCCCCTACTGTGTGAGTGACAGGGAACAGGAAATCTTATGAAGATGTATAGAATGAAGATCAGGAAGAAAGTGAGACCTAGTTAGCAATCACAAGCATTTGGTAGCTATCTTAGAATTTTTGTTCCCCAGATGGTCCAGGTGACATATAATTAGCATCACTGTAAGCATTTATATTTGGGGAGGAAGGGGCAGTGTAGTCTCCCTTATCCTTCTATAACCAATATGGTTGAGTTTTTGCCTATAAATTCCTCTTCTCTGTCCTTCATTTTGCACACAACACAATCAAATATCTCTTGATGCTAACAAATAAAGAAAAATCTATAACTCAAAAATTAAATGTGGTAGTCTATTCTTAAATAACTCTGCTTAGTTTTGCACAATCAAGGTAGTTGTATTATTGAGGAGAATAAAATGTATGTAGAATATATAAAAATGAAGATAAGTTATAAATTTTTCCTGCATGTTGGACTTTTTTTATTAGAGTTCTGACAAATCTGTAAATAGAACTCAATTGGTATGAGAACTGGTATCTTTTCACATGGAATCAATCTGTTCTTGTTTGTGCTTGTTTGTAGTCTTCTACAGCTTCTTTATTGAAACCCAATTTAGCACGAATATCAGCTCTAAATTTATACATCAAGGCATCATTAGGCTGAATTGACAATGCTGTAAAGATAAGAAATAAAATGTTAGGTGTATTCTTTTTTTAACATTATCATACGATTATAAAGAGAAGCATCATCCAAGAACTTTCATCAGTGCTCAAATTCTTCTCCAGACATGCTTTGACAAGAGAAAGCACACTACATACATTAACTTTACATCAAGAGGTAGGCAACTTTGTTATGTTATTTATACTTCAGATTTTTTCCTCTTTTTGATGCCATTTATGAATCCCACTTTAATTTTGTCCCAACAGGAGAAGCTATGCTTTCCTCTGAAATACAAGCAAAATCTCAGAGAAGAAAATTATCACCATCCAACTTGTGGAACATGGCGATGAACCCAATATCTTATTCAGTTTCTCCATTGTATAAAAAGGATTTAGGTACTTTTTGGAAAGCTTAATCTGTTGGTTTAAAATTCTGCTTTAGAGAGAAACTTTTTCGAAAATCAACCAGCTCCCTGGTCTAGTCAATTTTCACCATATAACACTATGAAAACATTACTTATGAAAGCTATGAAGTAAAAACACTATTTTGACAAAATCCACTGTAAAAGTGAACTACTTTCTAAAAAAAAAAAATAAAAAATAAAAAATAATCTAAAGAGTGTCATCCTTTCAGGAAACCAGTACCTAAAAGGGGGCCTACAAGAAAAGCTGGGGAGGGACTTTTACAAGGGCATGGAGTGATAGGACAAGGTGCAATGACTTTAAACTGGAAGAGGGAAGATTTAGATTAGATATTAGGAAGAAATTCTTTACTGTGAGTGTGTTGAGGCACTGGAACAAGTTGCCCAGAGAAGTTGTGGATGTCCCCTCCCTGGAAGTGTTCAAGTCCAGGTTGGATGGGGCTTTGAGCAACCTGCCCATGCAAAGTCCCTGCCCATGGCAGGCAGGTTGGAATAAGATGATCTTTAAGGTCCCTTCCAACCAAACCATTCTATGGTTCTATGAAAGATCATTATCTGTGCAATCACGTGTTGTCAAATCAAAGTCACATTACTAAATTTGTTTCAATAAAATTAATACAAACTAAACATAGCTTTAGTTACTGGAAGAAGTTTGCATGTGTATCCAGAGTTGCTGAATCTCATGTTAGTAGCAATGACAAAAGCAGCAATGGAATAATATAGCTCAGCTATTTTGAAGCTGAACAATAGAGTTGGTTTTTACTAAGATCAAGATGAAAGTTTTATTCAGTTCCTCTTCTCTATGAATCATGTCTATTCCCAACAGAAAAGCTTATGAAAGCTAAATACTATTTCAAAACTTGTTCTTACAAAAGCACGTTCATTAAATTTCATGTTTAATATATAAAATAAGCTACCTGAATGCCATTTTCTAGATATTTAGATATCTCAACACATACACACACACAAAAAAAAACCACAAGAATTTTTCAGACTTGGTAAGTACAGTATTTTCCCATAACTTCTTGCCACAATTTCATTTAGAATAGGGCTCTGTTCAGCTGCTAATGACACACAATATATGAAACAGTTTATCTTCTAATTTACATATTCTTTCAATTTTGAGAATGGAAAAAAAACACAATTAATTAGCATGTTTACTTTAACTTCCTCTTTTTAATCACATCATAATATCTGACCAAACTACGTAGAAAATATACTATCAAAAATACACACATACTTTCTGAATCATGAAATAAAGCCAAATAATTTATTATCATAATTGTTAGTATGCTGCCAAACATAATCATGACAGGTGAGTAAAGATTACCTGTTGAAATGTCTTTCTCAGTTGGTTCATATTGCCTCAATCCATTATAGAAATTTGCCCTGTTAAAATACACTGCTGCAGAGAATGGGTGGAGACAAATAGCCTTCTCAAAGTCTTCTTTTGCTTCTTCAATATTGTTTAGTAATTTATTTGTAATAGCACGATTCATAACAGCAGATTCATTTCTTGGGTCAAGTTGTAATACCTTGGAATAACAGCAATAGGCCTACAAAACACATGAATTGGAGACAAACTACATTGTTAAAATTTGAAGAAATGTCTTGTGTACAACTTGTAAATTCCAGTTTCTTTAAGCCGTTTTTATTCTTCAGTCTTTATTCATTCTGTTCAGTGTTCTTTGTGCATAGAAGAGAGACACAACACCAGCAAGTTTATCCATAAATAGGTCTATCACCACCCAGTCAGACTTTTGAAAAATAACAGTTGTTATGCTGAATTGTAATTATAGCAGAAGAAATAAGCTACACACTAAGGCCAATTTGAATTATCATAGAAAAGAGTTTATAATGCAACACCTATTCTTGAACTTCTTTCTTCATAATTAGACAGCCTCTGTGAGACAGTAAGGAGTCACAGAAACACAGTAAAGAGGAAGAACAGCCTATGCAAGACCAGTCATGGAAGAATGATACCAGATGCATAAGAAGACAGATTACATGATCACAGAAGCAGCCACATGCAGGGCATTGACCTTGGACTCCTAAGGAATTTCTGATCAAAGTCTAACTAATGATCAAGAGCAACAAGGAATCTAATTCTGAGAAACACACAAGAACATTAAAATTTTTTTCTTACATGATCTGTTTATTGTGCTGTATGAAGTACAATCTAGGTTTAAAATTGTATGCCAAGCCTATATATACAAGATGAATTCCTTAATAAGTGAACTGCAAGCTGAGGTGTTTACAGATGCAACTCTAGGACAGAATTAATTCAAGTTGATTAAATATGCTGAAGTATCCATGCTGGTTCCGGGTTTCCACAACTGCTGGACCACAAAGCTCCAATAAAATAAAAGCCTGAGCCTATGCCCGGAAAATGTGACTGGACCAAAGGAAAAATCATTGCAGGGACCTCATCACACAGAAGAAAATAAATAGTCCTTGCCTTCAAGCAGATTTCAAATTTTCTCACAAGAGGAATTTCAGTATCCAGCTCTTCTGTATTTGAAGATA
Organism: Cariama cristata; assembly: GCF_000690535.1. NCBI lineage: Eukaryota > Metazoa > Chordata > Aves > Cariamiformes > Cariamidae > Cariama > Cariama cristata. The sequence goes on from NW_009622947.1 coordinate 28,951, forward strand.
CCCACCATATTTAAGCAGAATTAGGTGATTTAAAACTCCAAAGTTACTGTTGTAACAGGAGGAAGATCTGACTTCTTGATTAAAGTTCATTAGCAGAAGATTCTTTTCATTCTCCTTGTCATGGCGCTATAGTGAATCTGGGCAAGTTAATTAATGTATGGGAGTTAGGCTGGGGGGGGGGGGGAGGAACGA
>NW_009622947.1:29173-30586 GCF_000690535.1 Cariama cristata
TGAATCGGCAGGATTTTGGTATCTCGCTTGTTTACAAGTATTTCTAATGTGTATCCTAGTTGTCATGAATCTTAGTTCATTCACCTCAATGATAAAATACATAGTAGTAGTGAAATTATTTATTAATAATTACTATGGATAATTCATCTCCTGATAGAGGACCATGAAATTCAATGTAAGACAGCTTCATGTTAATTAAAGACAGCTTTATACCAACAGTATTTATTCAAGAAAAAAAGTTCTGAAGACAGTATGAAGACCAACTGTGGACTTACCTGTGAAAACTGTCGATTATGGAAGTAGATATTTGCTGCATTGAAATAGGCTAATGCATAGTCTGGGTCAACAGAAATTGCTTGTTGATAGTCCTTCATGGCACAGGGTAGATATCCCATTAACTGATTGATGACACCCCAATTTGTTAGCAGTGGAGCAGTAGCAGTAAGCTGAAAGGAAAACACAGATGCATTCTTAATCATGGAAAATTTACACTTCTACAGTAACTTATTCTAGTTTTTGAAGATACATCTACTTCAAAGAAAAAATTGAATTGCACTTTCTAATCCAAATTGGCAACTATTAATGTACAGTATTGGATGGCTTCACAGCAAGAGGCTGATTTTAGTAAAATCACTTTAAACTAACATCTACCTTTAGTGCAGCATTTGTATCTTGAAATGCAGCAAAAGTTTCACCCATTTGAAGACAGACTGAAGCTCGTCCATCATATGCAGCGTGGCATTTTGGATCGATGCAAATGGCAACTGTAAATTGGCTCCATGCTCTCTGAAGCTTTCCAAGGGCCTAAAATGAATTGCAATGTGTTCACAATAGGAAACATAAGAAATGCCAAACATACTAATGGTCCCACTTAAAAAAATTACAGCAGAGAATGGAAACAAGCTTGTATTTACAAATGCAGTTAACTAAATTACAGAACAAATTAATTCAAATATCTTATTAATTATGCAATACTTACTGTTTTTGCATCTATGTAATGTATCTGTCACAACTATTTTAACTGCAGGTATTACCTCTTCTACATCATAGACTCGCAGAATGGTTGAGCTTGGAAGGGATCTCTGGAGATCATCCAGGTCAACACCCTGCTCAAAGCAGGGTCACCTGGAGCATGTTGCCTGGAACCATATACAGTTAGATTTTTAATATCTTCAGGGATGGAGACTCCACAACCTCTGTGCGTGATCTCTTCTAGTGTTCAATCATCCTCACCGTAAAAAAAAGTTTTCTGATGTTCAAATGGAATTTCCTGTATTTCAGTCTATGCCCATTGCTTCTTGTCCTGTCACTCTGCATCATTAAGAAGAGCCTGGCTCCACTTTATTTATACTTCTTCGTCAGGTATTTATACCTATTTATAAGATTCCCCCTTAAGCCTTCATCTCTCTTTCC
>NW_009622947.1:30617-49310 GCF_000690535.1 Cariama cristata
CCTTCTCCTTATTTGGCAGATGCTTCAAGCCCTTAATCATTTCAGTGGCGCTTTGCTGGATGAGTGCCAGTATGTTCATGACTTGTACTGGAGAGCCCAGAACTGGACACAGTACTCCAGATGTGACCTCACCACAGTGCTTAGTAGAGGAGAAGGATCATCTCCCTCGACCTTCTGGCAGTGTTGCTCCCAACATAACCCAGTGTTGCTCCCAACATAACCCAGGGTATCATAGGCCTTCTTTACTGCAAGGGCACATCACTGACAACTTCAGCCTGTTGTCCATTAGGACCCCCCAGTCCTTTTCTGCAAAGCTGCTGTTGAGTCAGTCAGCTCCCAGCTTGTAGTGGTATGTGAGCTTATCCCTCCCTAGATGCAGAACTTCTCACTTTCCTTTGTTGTACGTCATGAGGGTCCTGTCTGCGATTTCTCTGGACCATCCAGTCCATCATCCCTCTAAATGGTAGCCATTTGGTGTATCAACCACTCCTCCAATTTTCTATCATTTGCAGACTTGCTGAAGGTGCGCTCCATCATCCAGGTCATTAGTTAAGTTGTTAAACAGTATTGGACCCATTACTGATCTCTGAGGGTACTTCAGTAGTGACTGTCCTCCAGATGGACTTCATGGCACTAATAATGACCCTTTGAGCCTGACAGTTCAACCAGTTTTCAGTTCTCCTCACTGTCTATTTATCTAGACCATACTTTACCAGGTTTTCTATGAAGACCTTATGAAATGCTACTGAAAGCTTTGCTAAAGTCAAGATAAACAACATTCACTGCTCCCCTCATCCACCAAGCTAGTCATATCATAGAAGGTTATCAAGTTGATTAAGCATAATTTCTCCTTCATAAACTCATGCAGACTACTCCCAATCACCTTCTTGTGTTTAAAAATAGTTTCCAGAATTATTTGCTTTATCACCCTTCCAGGGATTGAAGTGAGGCTGTAGTTCCCCAGATCCTACTTCTTGCAAAGGTAATTGGCAGTGGCCTACTTCTTCAAAGGTAATTGACAGTGGCCTCAGTGATTTTGGCTAGCTCCTCAGCCCTTGTGAATACATTCCATTAGGTCCCATGGACCTGTGTATGTCCATTTTGTTTAAATGTCCCCTAACCTGATCCTCCTCCACCAAGCATAAGTCTTCCTTGCTCTGGACTTTTCCACTGGTCACAGGGACCTGGGATTCCTGAAAGCCAGTCTTGTTAGTAAAGACCAAAGTGAAAAAGGCATTAAATACCTCTGCATGTCCTTTGTCACTGCATCCCTAGTCACACAGAACAGCAGGCCCATATTTTCCCTAATTTTCCTTTTGGTACTGATGTACTTGTTGAAGCCTTTCTTGTTGATCTTCACATCCCTCACCAAATTTAACTCTTGATGGTCTATACATGAGCTTGTGACCTGAAGACTGGTATGTTGGACTTCACATAGAATAAAATTAAACCACTATGTTGTTCAGCAAAAGTACCTCCCCCGGATGGTCAAACGGAACTCTGGTATATTGTACCTGACTTAGTACAGTCAAGAAAGTGCTTAATTCTGGACAAGTAGGCTACTTGGGACCACAGGCAAAATGTAAACATTTTATCTAATATATGTATTAATTAAGCAAAGGTGCAAGGCGAATCATCTAGTTCCCCACACCAAAACAATTCTCCACATGTGTCTATGTTTAAGCCCCAAAAGTTATAATAAGGCTTAAGAGAAAGCATTCAGTGAGATTTAGGCCTCTCAGAAATTAAGCACCTGTCACTACGTGAACTTCCTCAGTTGCCTCCTGCACCTAAGGTCATAGAATCATATGATGTCTAATAATCATAAGATGTCAAGTTCGTACCTATTCACCACTGTAGTCTCTCCAGGTTTTTCTCTTGCACAGTACTTCCCAAAGCACTGTGCAAGCATTAGTTAGAATTTAAGTGAATTGGCAAAGCTGTGACAGGAAATTTGCATGCACCTATGCAAGACTACCTGACACAGGCTACTAACATTAGTCCCTTGCTTGCATTGGCAAAAAATAATTTGCAACAAGATTCATGACAATTCAAGACATTTCAGACAACTGGATATAATAAAACACAGTAACTAAATGACAGAAATCAGACATAGACAAAAACTGTCAAGTCATATCATATATCCTTTCGCTAACATGGAAGTTAATTTTCTACATAGGTAAGTAGTTTTCAGAGATCATTATATATAAGGCCTTTACCAAGGGATTTTAGCAGATTTGCTAACAATTAGGATAATTAGGACATACAAGATTTTGTTTTACACAGAATTGTCAACACTTTAGCTGCTTTTTCCTTCACTAAACAGCTCATACACACAAAACATGCCAGTCCTTAATGTTAGTTTACCAGAGAACCACATATGCAAACCAAATGACTGAAGTTTACTTGATATTCCGTTATTCAAGAACAGAACTCCAACAAGGTTTGGAACAAAAGTGAAAAGAAAATAATGGTTTATCCATTTACTTAAAAAGAAAGAAGATGTCATAAGGCTTGTCTGAAGTACATGGATTATTTTATGTTTTTTATGACTGTTTTATGTATTATGTAGAGGTATGCATATAAGATTGATCTTACTTCGTTTGATTAAACATAGCATTGACAATGAATTTTGGTGTGTTACCTGCAAGTTGTATCCTAAGCAAATTCTGGCTTTTATACACTTTGGATTCAGGTGAATTGCTCTCAAGAAATCTTTCTGTGCTTGTTTACAACCAGCTTCATGTCCATTTTCCATGTACGAATTTCCTCGTCCAACATAGCCATCCACAGAAACACGATCTAGTTTGAGAACCTGGTCAAATGATTTCACAGTTTCTTCAAACTCATGAAGTCTAAAAACAGAGATATTCATGTTTGCTGTTTAAAAATTCTGTAAATAAAATTCTCAATGTATGAATGATCAGCAAATACTACATCATACTGCCAAATGAAAGTAATTCAATTCTGACTGAAAGGGACACTTTTTTTTCCTTAAGTTTGTTTTCTGTTATGTGTTCCCTGATGATTATAACAGTGAAGGTAGTCAGCATAAGACCTTGCAGGCTTCAGTTTTAATTCCTTGACCTGAGGAAGAAAACAGCAAAACTCTTATTAACTTTTGCTGGGCCAAGATTTCACCTTTCCAACAGTTGTACTCAACAGAGACTTTATGTGAGTCATTCATGCTGTCAAAACGTCATGACCAAATGTGGTTTTGGTAGTCCATTCAGGCACAGATGTTTCAGCTATAAATAATTTACTTGTAACACAAGCCTTCTCTCTGTTTTTTCCCATACCAATTCTTGAACTTATCCAAACTATGCTAAACTTACAGGGTAAAAAGAGACGATATTCAGGGTTCTAAGCATAGACCATTCTGATCTAAGAGTAAGCTAAATGTGGAACTCCATCCTTAGATAAGACTCGATGTATCTGAGGCATATTGAGTAGGAATAAAAAGGATTAAATGTCTGAAACGTCAATGAATACTAGTAGGTATCTTTATACATAAAGCAAAAACTTTAACGTGTCAAAGTACAAAATCATTTTACCAAGATGGTACTGAAAGATAAGATGTTGTTTGAATATAAGCTACCTGTGTCTACCTGAAGCACAGCCTGACTTCTTTACCAAAAGAGGAAAGATTAAATATATTTAGCTAACAAATAAGAGTTGTAAACCAAATGCTTTTTAAAAGCACAACAGTTGTTGCAAAAACAAATTAGAGCTTCATTCCAATCCTGTTGATAGGCAGCCATGAGGCTAGAGACTGCAGGATGGATCCAAAAGGCATCTTAAAATAGGTTATACAGGTGAGTTATATAGTTACTAGTGACTTCTTTTGACAGTTGAATACAGACATGGGCACCAAAATCATACGCTTAATTCTTAGAAGCAGGATTCAGCATTCCTGTGTGAGTTCTGCATCACCCAGACACTGTGAAAGACAGAGACAGTTATGCCCTAACTACAGGCATAGCAACACAAGAAGTTTTGATGCGACAATCCTGAATATGTCCACCTCCACATTGCCTCAGCAGCAACAAGGTTAAGCAGTGACAGATTGCAGAGTAACTGTAGAATAAAATAGATTAGACTAAACTAATAGACAGACAGCTATTAAAATTTCCATTTTATCATAGGTGATATTTGTGTGAAATGGTAGCTATCAGAACCAAGTGCCACTATGATAAGTAGACTAAGATACTAATGTACATCTTATTTCTTCCAATTTATACTATTTTAAGTGATTAACAGATTTAATTTAGTCTTTTTAAATAAATCTTGTCTTGATGAAACTACACTTTAGAATTTCCAAATAAAAAATTTAGGCAAGGAAGACCATTGAGGTTTTTGCTTTTCTTTAAAGCACAAAGTGCATTTTTAAACAGAAACTGCATCCTAATTCTAAATAAACCAACCCAACTTTGTTTATCTCAATTCTTTGGTCTTCAGTCCTTCTCTTGGTTCTATTTTATCATCCTAATATTTCCTCCTGATGCTGTCAGATCATATAGTTGCTCGATACCAGAAGATTTTAATACCAGTTGTTAAACTTGAAAAAATATCTCATTTTCTTTTTTCCATTCCTTTTTACCATTTCCCCTCCTCCAGTTCTCAGTGTACTCGATATGAAAAGGTGAACAGGAATATAAAGCTCAGGAATATAAACAGGAATACAAAGCTTATTTTTCTACTCTCCATCAAAGAAAACTACGTATCTTATCTGTGATAGCAGATTCCAATAGCTTGAAAGATCTGGGTATCATCTGGACTATGCAATGTTGCTTCTTTAAAGTCCTGAAAAGAACAGACATTAAACCATGCAAATTTATATTGTTTCGCTTCATCTACAACTGTGGTTTTAGTTTGACAATTTTATACTTCTATATGAAAAGGGAGATGACTTCTGACAAAAGCATTATACGTTCAGAACTACTGGAGACGTATTTAACCGTTTTCATACTTCTTGTCCCAGACTTTGGCAGAATAAAACCTCCAACGTTAAGTGGTATTATGGTATTTCCTACAAACCTGGAGGCAACATTTCCAGAAACAAAACCTTCCAGAAAAGTATTTTTTGTTTGTTTTTAATACAATTATCGTACCTCAGCTGCTATTATTAAATACATATATATTGAAAATATATTTTGCTACATGCAATTTCAATAGAATTCTTCCAGTAAGAAAATTATCTACTTACTTTGTTATTACTTTGACAGATTTAGAAAACCAAACTCATATTTGCATTGGGACACTCTATGAACAATGTTCCAGTGAAAGACTGCATAAGGCTTTTGACTGTTGCCTTTTACTAACATTCAGAACATTTTTCAAAATGCTTGTGGTTTTGGTATATGTGGTTCAGTTGTAAAAACTGTACAGGTGCTTTTAAAATCAAATACAACCATTTCAGTTATGATGTAAGGAAGCACTTCAGGCTTCTGCATGGGAAAGCAATCAGCATGTAGTGGGAGTGGTTTAGCTGATGCATCCACTGAACTACAAGTTAGAAAACATTTTTTACTTGTTCAAATTGTAAAAATAGAAATATGTGGAAGATTTTAGTACTGTTGGAATTACAAAAGAGGTAAAATAATGACGTGCAGATACATATATTTATATTGTTAAAATAAAACCTCTCTTTTGGTGAACATGCTGTCATAAAATTATAGGTCCATTTTTTAAAAACTGCTGAGACACACTGTTCCCATCCAGCAAAGCCTTTCAAATACCCAGCAAAGCTAATGGGATTCTCTTTGTTGCACGATTTGGAGTATACATGCTGCTCTGTGTATGGAGCAGAGCAAAAGCAGGATCAAAGTTCCAAGGAGCAGGTTTGTTTTACTTAAACCAAAGGTGCTATCCTCACAGGTAACCACACGCTTCACAGAATCAACAGGAAAAGACACCTCTATATAGCAATTCAGATCTTACATAGACTGAATTGTAACTTTTCTTTTTTCCAGTGTACTCAAGTCAGGAATACACTCACTTCAGGTAGTATGTATCTGTGCTAAAGTAATTATATCGTAATACAACCAGCATTATACAGGTATACAGGCATACTCTTGCAATAAAATATTATCAGAACTGATACGGAAGAAGGACTCAAGAATATTTATAGTCACTGATGTTTTTCTTAAATTAGCTCTTTTATTTTTCTGTCTGTTATTCAATTACCATTTTGTAAATTTATCTTACCTACAATCCAAAGAACTTTTTGCTCCTTCTGCTGGTTCTGCCCCAATCTCTTTCTACTGGCCTTACATATCAGTGTGTACCACCTCAGCCTCTTCTCTGAACTACTCTGATCAACTGCATCTTTAAGCATAAGAGACCAATTACACAATATTTCTACTGAAATTGTTTCTATGCAAGGTCTACCAACTGTAAACAGCGTTTGATGCGCACTTCCAATAGGACACATCTGGGTCACTGGAATGGGATTCATATTCATTCTTCATTCTTTATTCGCAAATAAGAAATATTACTCAATTTTTACAATGTCTATGCCGAAATTGTTGCTATCACATAAGGAAGATAATATATTTTAAAGTTACTAGTCCACAATGGAAGCAATCAATGCACAGCAAAGTAATACTGAAAATAAATACCTTTACTTTTAAAAAAGTAAAAACTTTTAAAAAAACTTAAAAATGTTTAAAATTAAAAAATAAAAATCCATGTGTGTGAAAAAGTAATGTCCAACACTGTTAGGTTTGAAGCCTGCTATTGCTATACCAGATGGAGTCTCCTGGAATGAGAGTCATCTGGACTTTGTGTCAGTGTCAGAAACACACACTATTTTCTTACATTTAAGAAAATTATCTTGAAGTTGGACCCTTCCCGTCCTTTCAACAAAAATGGTCATTTACATATGCATATGCACACACACAGAGGAACAAAACAAGCCCACTCAATCAGAACCTCTATTTACATAGGCTTCTGCAATGAATTAGTACTCATTTGGACCCAACATAAATTACTTCAAGATTAAAAAAAGAAGGAAAAATTGGGTTCTTTTTTATTAAATTTTATGCAACTTCCATATTTAACTCTAGCAGTATAAAATTGTAAAACAAGTCAAACTGCATTTTATTTGCATCTTCACAGGCATACTGGTATTTGGAGTTGAGCAAATGAGAACTGGGCACAAACTATTTCAGAAGACTATAAAAAATGTCAAGCTGGTCTTTATATCAGCAATGGCTTACATGTAACAGAAAACTCTAAATTTCCTTTACTCAAAGAGGGATTTTGTACCTCACGTGCATTAGCATAATCACCAAGTTCCACGTAGAGTAGTCCACAATTAATTAACACTTTAAAAGCTATTTCCTTACTCAATTCAAGTAGAATTCCATAATCTTTCAAAGCCTATAAAAACATTAAATGTATTTTAAACCATAATTTATTCAGAGGGATACAATGATACCTCAAAATTTAAGACACGTTTTCAAATTCCTACAAATCATGTGCATATGCATGGACTTCAGTGTGGCTATTCCAATGTTTCACTGTTTCCAGATTGAATTTAACTGAATTTGGAGCCTTCTGTAATTACATAGATACCCATTCTTAGAGTATAGAAGTAAAGATAATGCAAATATATTAATAGACATATTTAAAATGTATTTTGTACTTATATAAGTTTAAGAGTTAGAAATAAATCTTAATTACTTCTACTGCTAAATTTCATATCCCAATTCTTATTAAAAAACCCAACAAATTATTCTAGATTAACTAGCCATGAAGTACTATACCTTTCTGGCACTTTTAAAAATAAGTATCTTCAAATATAATTTATTCTTATTGGAAAAATCTAAGCGCTAGTTGTATTTCAGTGTAAATTTTCTAAAAGAGCAAATATTGACACAACTATGTAGACTGAAGAAGCCTCAATTCTCAAATTTATCAAAACTGAACAATATTTCAACAATGCTTGATCTGAAGAATTTCTAGCCCAACTTTTTTTTCACGTGAAGAATGAACTTATATAGTAGACTTAAGAATAACTAGACAGTTTAGAGCTAACATGACAAAAATGTCCTTCATTGCAGTATTCCATATACTAGCCACTTAAGAGAAATTCTATTCTTTGTCACTTCTAAACTAAGCTAGATATTAGAAACAGCTTTAAAGAAAACAATCCAGTTCTTGTAGTAAAAGTCTTCTGTCAATAATATACTACATGTTTTCTGCAACTTCCCTTGTACTTTAAGTGGCTTTTCTGGAGAGCAATAGTAAAGAACAACTTTTATAATACCTTGTTTATGAATGAACTACCATTTTCACACCTTAAACTTTTACCTTCAGTTACTGTAATCACCTATTTACCTTTACCTATCTGCATCATTCTTGGACAATTAACCTCTAAGCACAAATAGGCTTTGCCCAAGCTCAATTTGACTTGAGACATCTGAGCTCAAATACTTAGGAACTAGCCCTGTCTCAGAAAACAGGCCTCATCAAAGAGACAGTTCAACATCGTGTTCCCAGTCTGAAGCTGCATGGTGCCTTAATGTGCCCTGTTGTGCCCTTGCTTTATAACAAAGGTAGAAAGCAGAAATGCTCAGAGGCAGCTCACAGGCAATTTGACAGGAGTATAAAAACATCCAGAAAAACAGGGCTGTGAATGAGGGTTGGATGTAGTCCAAATCCTTGTTTTGATGTAATCTTCTAGATATAGTTCTTATATTTTTCAAAGGGATATCAAATGTAATTAATGCGATAGTAGAGGCCAAAAAGCCATTCTTTTTAAACAATTTCCTGAAGAGTACAATCATTTGGGAAAACATTGCCAGAGGTCAGAAACTTTGACTAACTGTCAATAACAGGTTACCAGCTAATATGCACAACTGAGTGCTCATGTGATGTTGAAAAAAAAAAGTACTATACCTTTCTGAAGTCCTTTATTTGATGATAACAGACAGCTCTGTTATATGCCAAAACGCAGGTTTTGTTGAGGTCAATAGTTTTTGAAAGATCTTCAATCGCAGCTTTAAATGTCTGCAAATAAAAAAAACCCTATGTATAAATTGTAATTCAGTGTTCATGGCACTACATATTCTTCCTCAAATAATAGCCTACTATAAATTTTATTTCATAGTTTTACATTTTGTTTCTTCATCAGTACTGGAAGGCATTCAACCATTTCTCTATGTCCTCTATGGACTACTTACTACAGTCCTTACTGTAGTGGGAGCATTTCTTCAAAAGCCCTATTTGTGCAAAGACTGGGCAAACAAACATTCTTAGTGTTTTCTTACATCACATCCAGATACTACAATACATAATCAATCCTTAATTTTACTAGCTTACATTTTATATCTTAGCCTAACATAGAAGGTATATTTCGTGGACTTTTGGTAATTCTGTCTAACACTAGGTAAGAGTTTATTCTGTGAAACTTAAGAGGACAATAACTATATAGATGCTCAGCAGCTTCTCCAACCCATCAATCATTTTTAGTTACAAAGAACAACCAGAGAGTAGCTTCAATAGGGAATGGAAAGTATAATAATCAAATGAAATTCCTGGTTTCCATCAGCAACACTTTTACCATTATTTCACCATTCCAAAGTGTCAAGTAAGATACATTAAGTTTTAAGGGAGAATGCAAAAGTACAACAAGAAAGATAGTCCCATCTTATTTTGATACTTTAAAGTTACTCGGTAAAAATAAACTTGCATACTGTTAGGAATAATTTTGATTGCCTCATTGCAATTCAGAATTACCTTAGAGTATCTACCTTTACTTCCATAGTAAGCAGCAGGACTCATATACACCTGTAGAGATGAAGACAGAATGATGACATGGTAACAAAACCAGCTTTGTTTAGCATTATAAAACAAGAGTTAAATAGAAGACAGAAATTACAAGTTTACAAAAACGTACCTCTTATGAAGCTTGTAATTTCTTTTATTTAATGCTTGCCGTGTGCTTGCTAGCAGATTACAAGGCAATATACCCATAAAAGCAAAACCTGTCAGTCTTTGAACCTGTCCAAAAATGCCTCACAGAAACAAACTATTGGGAGTCTTTATATTACCTGGAAATGTGATGGACAAAGAGTAAGTGCTTGATTGAAATCTTGGATGCACTTGGCTTGTCTAAGCTGCATTCTACACAGCCCTCACTGATAAAAAGCATCAGGGTAACTTGAATGTAGTCTGATAGCCATACTAAAAGCATCACGGGCCTAAAAGGATGACATATCATCTGGGTTAAATGTGGTCTGTATGTTCAGCTGAAACCATAGGTTAACTGACTCTTTTGTACAGCTAGGTATGACGTATTTTGCAGTTGGAACCCACCATATACCTGGGGGGTTTTTTTATCACTTTCGTCCATTTACTGCTACTTAAAATTTTGCAACGTTTAACACCCTACCTAATGCAGTCATAACTCCAAGGAGGCACAATCTAACTCATGTAATAATCTAATTTCTTCAGTGAGAGTGCAGAAGTTTAAGCAAGCACATGGTCTTCTGTCTGTAAGAGCTGAAATAGTGAAGTTGTTTATTATAATGGACAATGGATTAACATGACTAGTATGCAACTCCTTTAAAATCTATCCACATAGCTTTTTCCTCTACATTGTACATTAGCTTACAAAGTCACAGGCTTTTCCAGGATCTGCAGCTGTAATATCAGATGTACATTGACACAGAAGGTCACCTTTTGCAACTGTCATGTAGTACAACATTAGATATTTCAGACAATTTTGACAGCCTTCTTCCAAAAAAGTATCACTTTTGACAAATGGGGTTGAAGCAGACAAGGCAAGAAATTGTTCTCTTCCCTGTGAAATTCTGATGTTTCAAGAGTTTCTAGTTTCTGTCTTGAACCTTTTAGCAAATCAATGACTGAAACATATTTATCAAAATATCAACATAGAAAATATTTGCATGAACTCACACTAGGCCTGTCACAAAGCTCACTGATAGGCTTTTAATAGTTTTCAACAAAGAATTCTCATACTGTTAAAAGTACTGATTTTGTTAATAGAAGGGAAATATATTTTTCTTAGGAAATGCAGTTGATTTCTTAAGTATCATATGTAAGTGCCAAAGAGAACCAGCTAGGGGTGTTATGAGCTACAGTAATATAGAAAACAGTTAACAAATCACAACCAACTCCATAATACAATCATCGAGGAATTCCTTTGTCCAAGTTTACTACCAATTCACTAAGGCACCGATACTTCTATGTGAGTGTTGTTTGTCTATAAGATCTGTGAATACATTGATAAACAGATAAGAAATTCATGTAGGTTTTTTATTCCATCAGAATGGCAATTAATGACATATTAAAAAAATCATAACATTAGCACTGAAAAAATGACTCACAAACTTGCAAGACAGTCTAATGTACATCATGAATTCAAAAGAAAATTGCTAAAGGCAGTGGAGGCTGTTTAAAATATTGAAATCATAAACTCAGTTATCATAGCTGTTGTTTACAAGCAGTGGAGTCAAAGGCTAACATATTCTATATAATTAATACCAACCTGTAATAATTTTTTTTGCTCCATTTAACACAGGCCTGTGAGATAATACATTTCTGCAGCCTCAAATGTATGAGGCAGGATTTTTGCTGAGGTCATCAGGAGCTTCACAGCTTTTTTAAAACTTGTCACAGCATCCTGCAATACGGAGAATATTGATAGTTATAAAGCACTTAACTGAAAATCTGCAAGATTTGTTAGACATTTTAAATTACTTTTAAACGTTATGGTAAAAATTACTAGTCTAGTGCTCCTTGATGTTGCTGAAGTTAGACAAACTCTTGATCTCTGAATGGTTCATATTAATAAATGATTAGAAAAACAGATAAATACTCGTGAGCTTTATTTATATATGACAAAATAGCTAATGTACATGATCTAGAAATAACATACAGTTCATTTATACTGTTATTTACAGAGATGAATAATTATAATTATTTATTAATTTTGTTTATATTTATTTCCTCAGGAAGAAAATACGTACCTTTTGATAGAGTCTGATGATAATGAAGTACTTGCTACAGGCTTCTTTATGTAAATAATGACAAATTATTTATTCCACAGATAACCTACTATATTTCATAACCATTAAAAAATATATTGAAAGGATCAATCCTGTATAGGTATTGAAGAAACGTAAGTGAACAGCCTCTCAAAATCTTACCATGCCTCATAGATCTGGGCAAATAATTTATGCATATTTAATAATGCTTTGGCTTAAAGGAGAATGTAAGGAAAACTACTGAAAAATTAAGAATGGTTCAAGATAAGCCATTCCTCAGCCTTTAAGGATTATGAAGGGACCACAGTTGAAAGTTTCAATATCAAGAAGGGTAAAAGTATTATAGCAGTTTTTTTCTTAAGTGAGTCTTTCAAGATGAAGTAGTATTTGTTTAGAAAAATCAGTTTGAAATACCAGTGCCCATAGGGCTACCTGCAAATACTACACCTCGCTCCCTAAGTCGTCAAGGTAGTAGAAGTTTTAAACAAAACAGGGTTGCATTTACTGCTATTTAAAAATTATTTTGCTCTTTTCCCTACAAATCAAAAATACTCTTATTTTAAGAGGAAAGAGAATGGTAGATACCTGAACTCACATATAATTCTAAAGGCACAGGTGATTCTCAGGGCACTATAGCCTGAAGTCTGATCATTTTCCCATATTCAGAGTACTGTGACATTCCTCTCCAGAAGAGGTGGCAACACCTCACCTCTGGGTGAAGCACTCCGAGAAATCAGGGAATGACTCTAATACACATCCTCTTAACCATGACAACTGAGATGGGTTGAATTGGAGTGTACTAATGATCACCGTCTTTCACTTAGCTTGCTTTCAAAGACAGCAGAACTAGTAATGTCCCATTATGGTTTGAGACAAATAAAAGACCCAAGTCTAAGGAAAAAAGCTGAATGGATCAAGAGCTTTTATCTGCTACAAGCCCAGGGAGCAGGAGTATAGTTTTTGTGAAGTGCACACCTTTTTCATTTAGAAAAGAACCTGCAAACACGAGGCTAAGAGGAAACAGAAAGACAGAACAAACAGACAGTCTTTCAAACACAGAACTCCACAGATAGCTAGATTCAAATTTTTACAAATCTACCTGTTGCTTGCTGTTATTGTGTTTAGGAAAGTAGGACTTTGAACACGTTGTATGAACAAATGGGAGTGTACCATAAGAAACAGCTAATCCATACTGCCAGCTTCAACAATTCTGCAGGCCTCATATATTGGCTAACTGCAGGACTCAAAGGAGTGACAACATTGGTTAAACCATACGACATATGAATATTCATCAAGTTGCAAAAATAGCTGTAACTATACATTATATATTTAGTTCACATGTATGAATTAAACTTTTTGTACTGCATTTTATTAGACAAAAAATGCTAGATATACTTCTACATTATATTCTTTCAAAAGAAGCAAAATTATAACATATAATGGACCTCAATCTACATAATTGTATCTTTTGATTGATCATCTTAAATGTTTTAAAACTAAAATTGCCTAATGTATGCTGAACTATTAGTGCTGTTGTTGAGAATTCTTACTCAGGTCTTCTTATAATTTAAAGAGTAAGGTACACTCAATGTTTATTTGTATACTAGCACATTTCATACAATATTAAAAGAATACAGAAAGAAAAACATTGTCTTGCTTGGCATAAATATAATGTAAACTTTTCTAACCTTAGTTTTCTTGGCTTTCATTTGTATTTTTCCTAAAATAACAAACATTGAAGGCTCAGGTTGAGTTGCAGTAGCTTCATGTAAGCACTCTATGGCCTCATTGTGATTTTGACAAAATGACTGAATGAGTGCTTGCTGAACAGGCTGAGACGTAAAGGATTCTGGAAGGAAACCACCATGAAAAACAATAATCTCTTTTACTTTAACCTATATGTTTTCCAGTATAAAATACCTTTAAATGATATGTAAACTTTAAAATGATATTAAAATATTTGGAGTATCAAAGCTTGTTTTAACATCCATAAAAATACAAATGTAAACTAAATTCCTACAAAAGCCTGAAGTTGAACAGTTATTTATCAATGAGTGTAGTTTGATTGCTAAACATCTGCAAATATTTACCTTCCTCTCCCCACATCTAAGAAGGCTTTGCTCTGCAGAAGTATCGCCATATGCCTGCTTTGTTTTTATATTCTTGTGCCCTGTGTAGCCACTCCTGGTGACTACCAGAAACAGGAAATTAATCTTGTACAGTATAGCTATTCATATGGATTCACCAGAGCTTCAGGACGCAATGAACATAGCCATTTTATGCCCAGCACATAACAAGGAACTACTATACTGCAAGATTTTTACTGTTCAGATGCATTGGGAAGGTCCAGTTCTGAAGTTATTTGATATTTTGTTAGGAAAGACTGTACATAACTACAGAACAGAATCCTTACTCAATATTCCTTTAAAGCAGAAATTACCAATATTGAAAGGTAAAAATGAAAAACAGTTAGAACTCAAAAGATAAAGGAAATTCTGAAATCATAGGTGATAGTACAGGCAATAGTGTACACCATTATTACCTTTAAAGGCTTCAGACATGCAAACAAAATACTCTAGATAATAAGTTCCTATATTTTAGCTGATTCATGGTAACTAACCTATTTGCATGCTTGAACTTACTCTTTTTCAACAATTCCTTGGTTACAGACTGTTGCCATGGTTCACAACTATCTGGGAAAATTGATGGAAATTCATGTTACCTTCACCCATTTTTGCAAGTTGGTGAATACACAAACTTGCCAGTTCATATTTCTTCAACTCCATTAAATACTGTCCCCTGAAATGAAATATTTGTTGGATGTAATTTGTAAAACTATTTCCAGGCATTTCTTTCAAAGTGCAATTATTACTACTGAAATATGTTTTCATTAGTATAAAGAGATAAAAAGGAAAAATAATCCTTTCCAATAAAAACATCCAAAGTTTTTCCTTTTTTAAAAAAATCAGAAATATCTGACAAGTTTTTAATTTTTTCTCTCACATCACACTACCAAGAAATTATACGCTTACCTCTCGTCAGATTGTAGGAGTTACACAAATACATTTTCTTTGGATTCCACAGATAGTGATACTTACAATCTCAAGAACTGTAACAGTAATCTTAATAATACTGTTTCTAAAATCCACCACAGACTGATAGCTGATAGATACATTCTGTTTTCAAGGACAATTTTTTGCCTTTTCAGATGTCAGCATCAGTATAAGAGGTCATGCTAGCCAAACCGCACACTGAGAGACATGGTCACTCTTAAAACTGGGAAAATACAGTATTATTGACTGGAACATAGTAACTAATTCTCCTAATACACCTGAAGAATAATGTCCTAGCATTTCCTCCTTAATTCTTACAGCATTTCAGGGGAGGAAACAGCTTTATCTAAAAATTTATTTTTTAGTCTTCGTAAAGGTCACTAATTCTCACTGGGCTGAAGACGGGAAAGAAGAATACTTCAAATCTAAATTGGCCTGGACTCAATCCTTCACATTCTTTGCATTATGTGGATTCTGCAGACAAATCAGTGAAGGACCCATCCACTTGGGCAAAACTTTAAAAATTATTAATTTTTTTAAAGTTCAGACTTGTTTTTTGGTCATGGCACCTATTTACTTCTTTTTTTCCCAGAAACTATATGTACCTCAAAAAAGCAGAATCCTGTATATGAAACAAGGTTCCTCCCTCCAAGGTAACAATTACAATAGTTGGGTGATGCTATGCAGGTAAAGCTATTCAAGTTTGAAAATGCTATGAAAAAACTACAGTTTTTTAAAACCCATTCCGAGCAGGTTTCAAAGAATACAAGAGTATCTACCAACAGCATTCCAAATGGAATTTTTTTTTTTTAAAGTGAGATATCTGTGAAGTTCTCAACTAATCACTTTCCTACCTTAATAAACAAAGTTGTGATTTATTAGGATAAAGATGAATGGCTCGGTTCACATCCTTCACAGCATTTGGTAAATTATGAATCTGTAATTCATAAAGAAAAAACAGCAATTTAATTGCTAATAAGAATACAATTTGGAGACACAATTACTATTTCTGTAAATGTGGTTCTGCAGGGTGGAGCAACCACATGATAACAGCTCACAAGGCACATATGCCCTCTGTAAAGGAGTTCAAAATGTTTTTAATAAAGGTCTGAAACATTTACCCTACATATTTCCATACTCTCCCACAGGGCAGATCTGAATCCCATACAGTTTCTTCACTATTCCAAAATCCAAAGAAAAGTCTGGACTATAGGGAAGGAGATTAGGTCATGAGATCCACATGCACATATGCCCTGCTGAATCTTCATTGCTGTAATGAATTTGTATTTATTTTTCAAGTGTCTGTGCATGTGGTCCCATTCAGTGTGCTTCAGATGCTGAGGAGAAAGGAGATCATTGCAGTGAAGATCCCAAGAACTGATTCACGCAGCTGGTACAACTGCTAACTCAAACTCTCATTAAAGAACAGCATTGATGCAATGCATGTACTGAGCTTTATTTTACTGCTTTACATTGAAATCAATTTTTCTTAAAAAGCCAGAAAATCCCCCCCCAAAAAAAATCTATAAAGGCAAACTGAGCATTAGTGGATAACCTCCAATATAAAATATCAGGCATGAGTTCTTACAGACAGTATCAAAAAAAGAGTATCATGAATCCATTTAGATGGACTCTGAGTTAAAAGCTATTATTTCCTTTAGTTGTGGAAGAAAATGAACAGTGTAAGCAATTTCTCAGAACATTTCGAAAACAAACTAAGCACTGTGAGACATAACAGTTGTTTGCATTCTGTCAATGAAATCTGCAGAAACTAGGTCACATTGAATACTCCATTCCTTTTACCCCTGAGAGGGTCTCAAAAAACCAACTGCTAGATGAAACTATTCTCAAATACCATTCAGAAGTAGAATACATTCTGTTTCATAGTAAATTAAAATATTGAAAATATTTTCACTCTCATTTGTGGGGAAGAAAATTTGCATTTCCTGAAAAATTGCTATTCTCAAGAAAATTCTCTTTAGAAAACACTGTATTTCAAAATGTGGGATTTTATATTTAAAAAATACATATTTTCAAAAAAAGTTTAATATATTTCAAAAAATTTATTAAAGCTCAGATTAGATGTACATTGATGCAGAAAAAATGAAATTGCACTTGAAATATTTTGTGTCATTGCATTACATGCCAACAATATTTACAATTGCAATATATGTAGTTCTATTATGGTGACAAGGACTACTTGAAACATATTTTGTTTCAGGGATGCCATTTACTGGCTTTTACTAAAGAAAATATCATGGCAATTTCTTCTGGGAAAAAAAAATATATTGACTTTGTACCTGTGTTGTGGACAGATTCTCTTCCAAAAGACTAATGAAATTATTATGGCATGAGTAGTCAACTTTACTTAGGACTTCAGTTTCATCATTTGTCTGCCAAACCTGAATAATTTATTTGCCAACTTGCTGTGTAAGGCAAAATAAAATTTAATTTTTAAATACATGAATATTTTTTTTTTATAGTCAGACTATATAAGAGGCAAAAGATACTAACATTGTGTGGTTTAATTCCAGTCTATTTGCTGAATAACAGTTCTGACTCTACTTTCCTTTATTAGTACTTTTATGCCCCCAGGTAATCAGAATATAAACATATATTAAAAGTCTCAAGTTCAATCACCTGTTCAAAGCTAGGACACTTTCAAAGTCACAGATTGCAAGTGACTGTTGACTCTGTTCTGAGTAAACGATCCCACGATGAAGAAAAGAACAGAAATTTTCCTGAGTGTCATTGATGAGTACTGTGGGAGAGGAAGAATAAAAATTAACTGTTCAGATATTCACATATACTTCAGTTCCTCCATGCAACTTATTTGCACACTGCTTCTTATTTGAGTTTTCTTAGAGTTCTATAAAATATCATAGATAAACCATAACAACATATTAGATCATAACAGAAACTGTTCATTGTGGCATGAAATACCTTGAAGACATATTTATAATTCTCAGTTACACCACTCGAATTGTTAAAAGTGAAGCAGAAAAGCTTAGGAAGCAGAGGCAAAATAACTGAAGAAAAGCAACAGCAGCAAGAGTCAATGTCTAATAGCAAACTTAACAGAAATGAAAAGGAGTGAGTTATTACCAAACACTGAATGACAACCATGTATTTCAATATTTCCAATATAAAATATATGCGTTATATTGCAATATGGTAATTACTGGTGAATGGTCATTCCTCTTTTTACTGATAAACATGCACACCATTAAAAGAAACAAACAATACCAGGAACACTGAAGTCCTGCATAGCTCTTTTTGGATCAATTTGTCATAGTATGCAACCCCTACAGTAGAATGCTAACCAACAAGAAGGGTCTAGATGAACCGCTGCTGTTAAGTCTTGTATTGCACTTCCATACTCTTGCTGCTTAGCATATGCTCTTCCTCAATACAGCCTAATAAGGAAGAAAGTTTCTCTTTAAATATGATTTCCATTAGAAAATTATACTTACAGAACTAAGTCATAGTGTGAAGTCATAGACTATTATTTATAATATTGATACGTTGAGTCAACTTAATATCAAGAGTAGTTCCATTATTTTTGTCATGCAACCTTGAAGTAATTATTCAGGTAAAAAATGTTGAAAAATAGAATAAACATT
>NW_009622948.1:0-8388 GCF_000690535.1 Cariama cristata
TCGCTCCGGGGGGTAGTCCCTGCAGCTGCCAGGGGTTGTGCAAGTCCTTTATGAGCCCACAGCCTCATCAGCAAGGCTGCACCCCCTGTAAAACTGCCTGCAAACTGAGATGGCCATAATCCTCACCGGAGGTGTCATTGCGGAGATGACATACCGACAGGTACGCCAGCGCCCGGCACCGAGCCCCCCAACTCATCCCTTCCTCCTTCCGCTGCAGGTACGGGCCATCCTCCGCCGGAGTCCCGCCTGGCCACGCACCCGAGGACCAAGCGATGTTCCTGTAACAGCTGGCTGGACAAGGAGTGCATTTACTTCTGTCACCTGGATATCATCTGGGTCAACACACCTGGGTGAGTGTGAATGTGGCTTTTTGGGGGGGGTGGCTCTGTTGGTGAGGAGGTGACTGTGCTTTCTGATCGAGGATGGGGTTAGGTTAGAGGAAGGTGAGGAAGGGTCGCAGTCCTGTCAGGCTCCTGTAGCACCTGCTCTGGAGAGGGTCGCAAGTCCAGTCCTTTCCAACATCGAGAAAGGGACAAGCTGTGCTTCTGCTCAGGAGTTTCAGTATAACCCACAGGGGAGCGGGGTGAAAGCACAGGGTGCTGCTTCCTCGTGAGTTCTTTTTCTGAGATTTGTACCTCTGCAAGCCGAAAGCAACACCAAGATGTTATAGCTGCAAGTCAGAAAGTAACCCGCTCGCAAGTCGGAAAGTAACCCTGGCTGCGGACTGCCAGTGTTGTTAATGAGACGGTGGTGGGCTGGCACTAAAGTCCTGCGGCTGCCAAGTCCTGCCCTGAGGAATGCTAAAGCAGCTTTCCCAGCGGTTTCAGACCAATGGCCATCGCACTGTAGCAAAACACATGTACTCAGGTGTGGTTATAATCGTGCTTGCTAACGTGCAATTACAACTCACTGCTTGCTCAGAGATTACTTGCAGTCGCTGCCAATCCTAAACCCTCTGGGAGAGTAGATTGCGATCAAAGATGAAGCGGGAATGTGCTAACAGCTCTGAAAGCATGCTGCGATCAGAAGAACCTGTTATGGCCCCAAGACATCTTGATTTGTACTATGTCCCGTGTGCTAAAACACACGGGGGTTGGGGGGGGAGGGAAGGGAAAGCCCCGACATCTCTGTGCTTGAGAAACTAGCTGCTTGCTGCTGGTGGGACTGGTGGAGCGGGGCAGCCGCGCTCCTCCTGCGCTTTGCTGTGCAGGTGAGCTGCCAGCTCGCCCAGCCCATGTGGCGACCCTTGCACGGGCGCCTGGGCTGCTGCGAGGAGAGAAAATTCCACTTGCAACCCAGCACATACCAGTAATCTCCCTGGGAGGGGTAGGGTGGGGAAAACAGTAGGTGGGAGAGGAGCTGGGGTTTAAAGGCTTAGACATATCAGTGACCTTTTCACCTTATGTCTGTAGATGAGTCTTTTTATTATCCTGACACTGGCTTGGCTGCCTCCCAGGACTGTGTTATAAACTTGTTGGCTAATAAAAAGTTAGGTGCATAGCTGATTTCTTTTGTTTTTAACAGACACACCGCTCCCTATGGCTTGGGAAGCCCGCCAAGACGGCGCAAGAGATCGCTCAGCAGGTGCGAGTGCTCGCACTCGAGGGACAACATCTGTGCCACCTTCTGCCAAGCAAAGCCTGGGTAAGTCCAGGGGTTCCCGGGGATGTCCCTGGGGGGCTGCTCGGTGAGGGTGCAAGCAGAGAGAGAAAGCTTGGGAGCTGGAGTAACTCTCCAGCTTCCCTGGGGATGGCTGCGCAGCAATTTGCAAACAGCTGGAACTTGTCTAGTGGCTTTCCTACCCCTCCCTAGAGGCCCTGGCAAAGTGTCACTAGGGTGTTTTTGTTGTACAATAGTCTCTTTACTAGCTGATATGAAGCAATGTTACCTCCATCCCTCCTGCTGCCAGGAGGCTGAGGAAGTGCTGGGTGCGGTGGTGGGAAAGAAGGAGCTGGCAGCACACTGGGAGAGGGACAGTCAGAGGGTGTGAAGCTTTGGGATACCAGTGTCTCCTGCACGGCTCAGGTGGGAGAGCCTGCGGGAGAGTAGGGCTGCTGTGAGCTGGGACTTGGAAGTCAAATTTTTTCTGTAGCTAGGTCTTTTTATAGTGCACGTGGGCTCTCAGCTGTCTTGTTTCAGCCAGCAGCATAGAGAAGTGCTTATACTGTGGGGAGGTGGAGAGCAAAGTCATTGTAGAGATCCGTCATGAATTTCAGAGCACGGCAATAGTTAAAATCCCTAGTCATTAAATATGACTGTGAATAGGGTGAGGTCTGACAGAAGAGGATAGCGGTAAAAGTGAGCTATGAATAGCTCTCAAATAGCTGCAATTAACCCTTCAAAAAAATGCATTCAACTGTCTTAGTCTGTCACTGGTGACGTTAGGGCAACACTCCCCCTGGTACTTACCACGGCATGGCTGAATGTGAGTGGTTCATCCATCTCCTCTTGCTGATTAGGTACCTCCAGAGTCTGAAGCTCCCAGTGAACTCCGGAGCATCCATGAAGTCTCCACGGAGTCGTGGCATGAGGCCTCCCCATCATGGCCTGCTGAGAGCTCTCAGGTGAGTGTGCTACTTAAACCCACTCTAGATATCCCTCATAAGCACTTTAAAATCTGTGGTTATGACCCCAGACTGCAATTATCACTTGGGTTTGACCTGAGTTCCCCCTCTTGTCTCCTTTTAAATGAGTAGACTTGACTGTTTCTGCTCTCTGTAGAATTGAAGGCTAAGAGCTGAGGAAACCAGGGTTGCTCGTGTCCTTCCAAAATTAGAGGAATATTACATAACATGTAATTCTTGATTGGAATGGGAAGTTCCTCTGATATGAGAGGCAAATGAGTGATGTACAAGAAGGGGGGGAGGAAGATGCTATCATATAGGAGAACAATTTATTGGGCATCAACTTTGGACCAAAGGAAATACCTTTTCTCACATCACATCAGTGAGTTGTGGAACTCACTGCTGGAAGAAACCGTGGACTCCAGGAGTGTAAATGAGTTAAAGGGAGTTGGCAAATTGAAAGAGGGTTTGTCTGGTGGTGGCAGTTACATCAGATGCAATGGGAACACCTTCTGAAAGGCAGATCTGGGGAAGCATCACTTGGGTCATGCCCTGCTGCAGAACTCCTTCAATCCTCTGCCACTGGCCACTGTTGGGAAGCAGATATTGGGCTAGATGGATCTCCACTGTGGCTTAATACAGCTGCAACTAGAAATTCCCCCTCTTCCTGCCTTCATCTCCATCAAAATAAATCTTGGTGAGAGGTAGATAAATATCGTAATATGAACTGCTGCTGAGTAGTAGGAAAATGGGCTGGAAAATGAACACCGTGTCTCTTCTGTTTACAGGGATCTTGCCGTCTCCAACCTGCGGTTCGGCAAGCATCAGCTCCGTTCTCAGAGAAATGCACAGCCAACAGTTTTGCCTTGGAAGAAAAACATCTGGAAGAAGAAGAGATAAGAAACAGGTGCATACCAAGTTCACCAGAAGAATTTGGAGTCCTATGGGTGCCACTAACTCCGCTGTCGGTAGTTAGAGCTGAAGGAAAGGCCATGAGTGGAAATGGGAAGAAGTGGAAGTCTCCATGCTCCTATTGTGTGAACCAGTACTGCATGCACTCCAGAGACTGTTGTAAAGGGAAAATTGTCTCTCTATACAGTCATAGATGTGTCGTGGAGCTGAATTGTGCCTTTTTGGATCAGGCAAGGGTCGTGCTGGAGGAGTACTAGCCTAACTCTGCACTGGAGTCAGTCTGCAGAGGGTCAGCCTGCGCTGGGCGGTTGAATCACTTACAAACCAGCCGGCTCCGTGCGGTTCTGGACCTGGCAACGCGGAGCCCATGTCACTGGCCTGGTCTGCTCTGCCTCTGAGCCACATTTGAGCGTGGTTCCAGCTTGGCCCCATTCAGAGGTGGTTTGACTGCTCATTGTAGATGGGGATAAACTGCCTCCAGCGTCAGCCCACCTTTGCACTTTTTTCTCTTAGTTGTCAGACAGTGCAATGTGCCTATGAATGAGACTCCCACGGTAAAACAGCTCCCAGTTTTTATTAAAAAATACGTACCATCTAGAAGCCTGAATGCCAACTGAGTAGTCAGTGGCATTCTTCGACTGACAAATTCACTGAAGGGCCGTCCTTAAGCGGCTCTTCTTTAGATGGAGGATGGTTTGCTTACACCGGAGCTTGCATGACCCCTGCCATCAGGCACAGCAGCAGCAGGGATGTGGAGGCTGAAGTGATGCTGTATTTCTGCAGGAGCCCTGTGCATGCAGCCCCACGTAGCCTGGGGGAGGGAGCCCCGCTGGGTTTGAGGCAGAGCCGAGCTGCTCGTTCAGTCCTGTGAATCTGTCTCATCTCCTTGGACATACCCTTAGCGGAGTAGAGCACTTCCAGCCCGTAACCTAATATCCCACCTTTCTTTCAGCTCTGCCTGAAAGGAAAGGCTAAGGGCATGGCAGATGGGTGGTGGGAAAATAGCACGCAAAGGCTTGCTCGCTGCTTCGCTTAGATCAGGTCTCTGAGTCGGACTCTATATAATAAATGACCAGTATATGGATAATGTGTCACTATGAGAAGTGTAAGCTGAATAGAGAATGCATTGGGCAAGGGGCAGCCAGGTGGGATTGATGTGGAGGAAAGGCTTGGTGAGAAGAGAGCACAGCACTGTCTGCACAGCTTCAGAAGAAAGGCTTGGATTTAAACCCATGCCAGAATCGTGGCTGCTTCCCCAACCATGGAGCAGCACAGAGCTACTGGCCCAGAGGAGGGAAGGAATAATTTGGAAAAAAACACTGAGCCCAGGACCTAGAAATCAATCTTTCAGGCAAACACAATCTCAAGGCTCTGGAGCTGTATCGCAAATGCACTTTTGTTTGCCTGGGCAGATTAACTTCTATTATAAATCGTGGCTGCAGCTGTCATCTGGTTAGTGCAGATAAATAATTGCTCTCCTGGAACCACTGTTGGGTCCCCCTTGCCGCCCAATGCAGTATTACATGTGAGCGTTTAAAAAGGCTGCTTGTACTTGGTGGTGGACCAAAATCTGTGGCTGTTGCAATTGTAGTCCCATTGGACATACAAAATACTTCGTTGATTTTGCTTTAAGCCCTAGAGGGGGGGAAAATGAGACCAGTTGATTGTATTGTAAATGAAACAGCAGACTAATCGTTTGGTCCCAAAGCTGCAGAGAATCTTTTTTATATTTGACCTTCTGAAGGTTTCAGTCATTCTAAAAAAAATCCTGAAAGGGTTTGTTCCAGAGGAAACTTTGCACATGGTTTAATGTGAGCCTAGTAATTTAAAATAAAACTACTGCTGTAAAGTACTATGTATATCTCCTTGTGTGTATAATGTCTCATCTTTAAGTGACTTACTGCACACATGCCATATGTAGCATCCTGAAATCTGTATATTTATTTAAGTCTATCGATTTTTTTAGACAGTAATTTGCAAAATTTAATTTGTAATAAATAATGAGAAAAGTCAATACCATTTTTCTTCCTTATTTGGTGGCTGGGTGGTTGTGGATGAAGTGAAAGAAATCTGGATGGCCAAAAGCACTATGAAAGCCAGTGGGACAGCAGAGCTGGGTCAGAATGGTGAGGCTGGGTAGTCTTGTGAATGGTCCTGAGCAAATTTCAGCTCAAAGTGAATCCATCTAGCTGACTTAAACATTCCTTAACTTAAAATAAATACCTTGTTCCTTTCTAGATGTCTGTGAGAACATAGATGTGAAATTATCCACAACGCGTTGTGCTTAGGGCTGTGGATGCTGAAACCAGCTTGAATCCTTGCGCTGAGGGATCCTGTTAATGTTTTCCCATGGTTGAGTCCTTTGCCTCGAATCCTTTTAGCAGCTCTGTGACTGTGGGTGTCAGCGTCGCAGGGACAGAGCAACCACTCATCCTCTCCTTCACCCACCAGATCTGAATTTTGCTGATTGTGTTTAATCATTTTTATTTTTTTAGTACAATTAAAAGACCATCATCCATTTGATGGTTGTCTTTGCATGAAGACCTCACCAGAGATTATTCGGGTGTAGTTAACTCTGTGAATCTCGTGGCGCAGCTGTGAGAAGGGAATAAAAAAGAAACATTAATGTAATAGCTGGCACTGTGCTTGCTGCATACCCAGAAACGATAGACCTTCTCTGTGGGTTTTCGTGCCTTCCTGAGAACAGTAGTTCGGAGAACTGCAGCTCCATCCTTTCCTATTGCCCAGTTTTCTTGGCTGAGCTGCATTTCCCATGGCCGAGCCTCTACCCTGTGACTTGGTGTTAGAGTGTGTGAAAATCAGATTCCTTCAGATGTTTCTATGACAGTAAGTCATAGTTTCTATGACTTTAATGATAAACGTTCATGATAAAAAGGACCTTGAATTACAGATAAAAGGGAAAAAAAAAGGTATCCTGAAACACTGCAAATATCTCCTCTTCTGCTCAGCCTTGCTCCAGAACTGGCCTGAAAATTTTGCCTGTTTGGGGTAATTTCTACAATGTCCTGCTTGGACTGATTTGAGGTGGTGTGAATAAGGAAGATGAGGGCTATTGGAAATTCACAGATTTCCCCAGAAAGATTTCCCCACCAACTGGAATGTCTATGGACCCAGCCTTTTATTTGTCTTTCTTAAGTCACAGAAGAACTATGACCTTAGTCAGCCCTTGGTCTCAGTGAACAAAGCATCCCTGCTCAGGCAGCTGGAGGCCCAGCCAGCTGGGTAATAGCACAAGAGTAGCATCACATTTGCTGGAGGTGGGACCATAAGAAATGCTCTCCAGCCCTGCTACAGTGTGTGGGCTTGAAGTAAGACATCCAAACAGGGAGAGAGAAAGTTTGAACTAATACATTTACTTTGTTCACATCTCATATTTGTTGAACTGATAGGTTCTGATCAGAAGAAGATATAAAAATAGAAGGATGCTTTGAGTGAGGTGTACTTGGGTGGATGCCTTTTCAAGGCCAGACCTTTGATGCTTCCTTGGAGAAGCTGTCAGTGGCAGATATCTGCTCTTCTAGAAGATTTTCCTGCCTGACATTTTATAAGTTTGCACTGTTTTGGTCTGGATCACCCTGTAGAAGATTTAGGCTTTATGAAATAAGACCTAGGATGCAACAGGAGGGGAAGGGACCCTGAATAATGGGTGTAGGGTCATGCTTTGCTGTGGGTCAGCAGCTGGTCCCTGTGCCTTTCGTTTCGGCACCTCTGGCCTGAGCTACAAGATCAGTGGCTCTGTGGAGGCTGAGTATGGTCCAGCAGTATAGACCCCCAAGACAGTACTGGTGGCCTGTCCAGCAGCTGTGCCTCTATTCATAGGATTCAATCTATTACAGAAATCTTTCAATCCTGAGTGTGACTAAAGCTGAAGCTACAAGGCACTGAGGCAGATATTCTGCAAAAGGTCTTCCCTCTGTCAAATACCTCCTGTGAGCACTTGTGCTGTAATGCCAAGCTTAGAATAATGTAGTTCTCAGTGTCCTCCACCACCAAGAGGTTCTCCAGTCATCTCGGCCATGGCCAAGGTCCAGCCCTGTGGTTTGGCTTGCACCCTTCAGACTATGGCAGGATATGGCACGTGTCAATGGGTAGTTCTAGTCAAGGAAATCGAGGGCTTGATTAAGCTCCTGTGTTTAAAGTTGTGAAAACTTTTCTCTACCTCCAGTATCCTTGGGTATGAAGATTATTGACTTGACTGGTTGTCTTGAGCTGGCTGGAGTGAGGAACAAGTGGATATACAATGGATGTAAGCTCCATAATTCATGCTTTCTGCCCCAGGCTGGTGAGCTCTCTGTGGTCAACTGCAATCCCACATCTTCAGGATCTCCTAGCTGTGAGGCAAGGAAAGTCATGGGCTGTTTGAATGTCATGTCTAGGCAACACAGTAACGGACTACAGCCGGTCTTATCTGATCTAGGCAACAGTGAAGTATAAAACACTGAAATCCCTCCCATGGGAATTAGGGCTCCAGTTTAACCCTTAATCACTTCCTTTAAGAGGGAATTTGTAGGAAAGCTGGGGCAGGCAGAGCTGGCATAAAACTGTTGGGTGAAGCAGATCTCCCTCTGTCACACCTTCCTCTGACACTCAGCAGGAGCAATATACTACCTATAAGCCTGTTTGAAGCCCTTTCCTCAACCTCACACCTGCTCACTGACGAGTAACCGGGTGTCTCACCCATCTAACTTCTGTAAGCCCTTTGAGGAGACCTTACAGCCACTCCATTGTCAAAAGGAAATGGCGTGTTCCTCTTCAAAGCACTGCTCCATCAGGTTGCCGTGAAAAGGTGAGATGGTTTCACTGACCTCCCTGAGGGAAAGGCTTCTTGAAGTGGCGAGGTTGACCTAACAACCTTCAGTAAGGCACCTCTGCACCCTTTGGTTCTCATTCC
>NW_009622949.1:0-5260 GCF_000690535.1 Cariama cristata
AGAAGAGCAGCGCGGAGCTGAGCAGGTTCCTGGCGAAGCAGGTGAGCTGGTGGCTCGGGGACAGCAACCTCCGGGCGGGTCTCGCAGGGGCCACCAAAGAGGGAAGGGGACGCACCGTCCTGCCTTCCCCTCCCCGTGCCGCCATCTCCTCCCGGCAGCTTTGTCTGCTGCCCGCGCCGCCTGGTGACCCCTCCCGCCCCCTCGTCCTCGGGCGGCCGGCGGAGCCGCTCCGCGGGAGCAGCTCTCCGCTCACTCGGTCTCTTTCTGTGTGTGCTTATTGCGGTTTCTTCCCCTCCCCGCCCCTTGCGGGGTTGTGCGAGTGGAGCCCTGTGTGGTAGGTCCTCCCCTGTTTTCGGATACCCCTCCTGTTGCCCTTCCTGAGGAGGCACTTTGCCCCGCAGTTAAAGTCTTCACCGTCTTCCGTGTCCCTTAAGGTGACTCTGAAGGCATGATAGCGAGAGATGGCATGTTGTTAGCAAGCACTGAGGCAGTATCTAGCCCCTTAGCTGCAGCGTGTTACCCTGGTGCTTTTTGCATGTCTTCTTTAATTGCCTTAAAACGGCACGTGGGGGAAGAAGACAGAGGACTAGATTTTTTAGGGTTTACTTCCTTTATTTAATCACAGTGATACTGGAAACATGTTCCTATTGTCATTGGTTTCGTGCTTTGACTGCCTTAACTGCAAAAAGCACGCCTGCCTTCTAGGGGAGTTGAGGCCTAGCTCATTTCTGTCTCTGAGATACTTGAAGACATGTAGTAACAGGATATTAACATATCAGACATTAGATTGTTAGTACCTTTCACGATAAAGCTTTTGAAGCCCCTAAGTTGTGTATACACTTTGGGGCTCAAAATCCATATTTCCATTTGAGTGTCTAGGAAATGTCCCAGTTGTTTGAACATAAAAAGTCTCAGTCATCGTATTTTTTCAGTCTGAATTACTGTCTCTTAGTTATGGTTGGGGAAGGCTTTCAGACTAGTAGTCAAGGTTCTCTGTTGGTAGACAGATGGCTTTTTCTTCTGTTCACTACAAATGATAGGATCAAAGCAAAATTGACATGAATACATATTCCTGTGTTGGAAAGTTGATGCTAATTGGTGGGAAGCAGTGATGAAGAGCTGCTATTCAAGAGAAAGAAACAGCTGAGAAGTAGAGATGGGGACGATGTGGATACATGATGTAGCAGACAGATGGAGCGGTGAACCAGAAGTGAGTCACTGAGATCGGAGACTGGGAAAGAGACTGTACCCTTTCCCTTCTGGTGACTCTTTTGAGATATGCTTCAGGCTTAAAAGTCTTGCTAGGTTGAAATTATTGAAGGGTGATTATATACAGGGAGTCTGGAACAGTACATTAACAAACAATGACACAGTCTTTTGAAAACTGAGTTGCTATTTCCAAGCTTGGAAGCTACAGATCTAGGAATATGTTAGGCTTATCTTTCCCCTAAACAACCACTGGCTCCAGTCGTTGTACCTGATTTTTTTTTTTTTACCAGTTCCTTTGTATGTACCTTAAGAAGCATGCATTCTGGAAACCTAGAGTTCTCTCTGCTCTGCAGCTTCGCTGTGTCCTTCTGGCGACTTATTTCTTCAGTATTCCCTAATGCAATGGAACTTTCCCACAACTGCTAAGTAAGGAACAGTCTTTTGGGATTCATAGTAAGGCACCGTTTATGTGGTGATGGAAGAACTTGTACCCTGTGCTTCAGTGCATAATAGAAAATGAGGCCTTTCTGTAGAGTATTTGTATACCATTAACTCTGCAAAGGTACAGTAAATTTCTGTGTTCTTAATGAGGAAAATGGGATGAAAAGCTCTCTAAAACAGTCTTTGTTTCCTGCCTTTCTGTTTTTTAAATCATTTAAGCAAACTGTATAAGCAGTAGGGCTCCACAAACCGCTGGAAGGTGCTTTTTGGTTCTGTGTGTTACCAAATACCTGTTTGAATTGGAACACCTTCCTGTGTAGAATTCCAGATGCCGATTTTGTGGAAACGCGTGTATTTTGGCTCCTTGTGATGGTGTCATTTCAGTAGAGAAGTTCATTAATGTGAAGGTTAAAATGTTAGTAGGAGTGGAATTTTAGTGCAAAAATACCCTTATTTGTTCCTGCCCTTTGCATCTGCCACTGTGCATATATGGAAGGACAGAAATTTAAAAACCTGATCCTTTTGGATGTTTCCTCCATTTAGTCTATGGAATCGTCTTAAGGGAACTGGAGATCTCAAGCATGCCATCCTGGGTCTCCTGTTCTATTCTGTTGGTGTTTTAGCTTGGCATCCTTCATTTCACCTTTCATTTTTCTGTGTAGCAGTGAAAATTGTTTTAATAACTCCAAGCTCTTATTTATAGCCCTTCAATGTTAGCATTTGATTTTGAGAAGTGCTTTTATTCCTTTGTTTTTTTTATAAATGTAGAAAAAAAGAGGTGACCTAGCTGTCCCAAATTTACCCAGCTACTCATTGGCTGTCAGAAAAATGTCCTGACGTCATGGCAGCTAAGGCAGACTGTTTTTTTTCCTAAAATATGACTTCAGCTTTTTATTTGAAAGGTTAATTAGGCTTTACATCATGTAGCATTATAAACAAGGGGAAGATATATTGCACTTTTGCTTCCATCCCGGAGTGTATTCTCACCTTGTTCTGCTTCTAGTGTTTGAAGAGCTGTGATTTTTGTGCAACAGTATGTTGATAAATACACTGATACAAAGTCAAAGAGAACATTCTCGCTATCCTTGAAGGAGCGGTCTGTCCAAGTTTATCAAATATGATATGCTGGAGGAGGTGTAGGAAGTTCTTGCTTGTTCTGCAGGGAGTCGAAGATATCTTGTTCTCCTTGTGAGATTGCATATCCCCCTGCCTTTTTAACTTTTCTTCAAGTATGTGAGTTATAAGAAGAGTGCAGGCTCATGTTGTGCTTTATCTTACTGAACTGGACAGCTGCCAAAAAGAGTGGTCCTACTCTGTTTCCTTTTTGCCTGTTCCCAAGGCCAAGCCACACCTTTCTGTTGCTTCTCTTATCCTGAACCTAGTGAGTGTGCTGATGTGGAAAACCTGTTCAACTTTCCCACCTACTGGAAGACTTTGGATTAATTTGGATCATCTTGCCAGATTGATCGCTGCACAGTCGTACAATGGTAGAGCTGTGAGGGAACGGAGCAGAGAACATGTGTTCCTATGTTGGAGGGAAAGAAGGGTTTCCCACGCGTGGGCCTTATGCCCTCCCACTCCTTAGAAGTATGCCGTTGTTAAATCTATGTATGATGTAGTGTTCTGTGGAAACACCTGCGAGCTACGATCAGAAATGGGGCTTTCATGTGGGCCCAGATTATTCTTGCTGTGATTCTTTCTCTTAGTAATCTTGCAGTTTGGATTAAGCTGGTTCTTAATAAAGATTTCTGTACCTTGTGAGCACTGAGTAGGTGCACTGTACAGGTTGGGAAGGAGATGTGCCACGTGCTGCTGGAGGAACAACTGGGATCGTGTTTGACTCTAGGTCTCACTCCTAGCTCTGCTTCTGTTTGATATCTCTTTCATTAATAATATACAATGTGCGTATATATTCTATATCTGGAGGGACAGTCTTTTGTGGTGCTTTCTTAAAGCAACTCTTTGGAAGTGCAGGCACAGATTTACTATCCCAGATTTGAACACAAGACTTAAACACTTTCAAATCAGCTGTCCTTTCCTACTGATTAAGACAGTTGAGTATTTCACAAAGCCACCTTTAGTTAAAAACCCCCTCTGACAGTATTCTTTTCAATAAAATTTTTAATTTAGACTCTGAAAGGCTCTGAAATAAAACAGACAGTCTCTTTGTAGAAGGAGAATGTTGCTGCTGTGATTTTTGAACAGTTTTGTATGTCCTAAGGGTACTACACACAATGATTAAAAAAACTACTTGCTCTCAGAAAATTGCTAATGGAATGGATTTTGCTCTATGGCAGTCATGTAACTACAGAATTTTACTAAGTCAGTCATATTATTTATTTACTATTTTATTATCAACTGTTTATTTGATATTGAAAGCTCTGGTGAATAAATTAAATGCCCTGCTGTGCCTTGTTTGGGTAGCCAAAGATATAATTGATTTGGAAACTGAAGGTACTTTTTATTTTTACAGTGGAGTTTGTCTCCAGTTCTTTTGAGCCATGCTGCCTTTGAACAGCTTGTCAGTCATTTTACCACTCAGAATCTGATGCCCTGTAATGAACACTGTCTTGCTTGCTCTGTGATGAATGCAGACCTTCGGCTCCATTTTAAAATTATTTTTGGTGCTGCTCTGATAGATGACAGGAAGATAAACTTCTGTTTCATAAAAATAAACACAAAGTATGTAAGAAACTGCTTGCAATTAATGTGATGGTTTTGATGTTTGTAGTATGTGTATACTGCAGTTTCCCTGATTTCTTACGTGCTGTTAGGGAATGAATGTTTTTTCAAATTCAGAAGGAAACTCAAGGAACTTGAACAAGTATGCATGTATTCTAGAAGGATGTTGGCAGTGGTATAGGAGATCACCCTTTCAAAGGCAACGTATAGGACCTGTGCAGTCTATTTATCTTGTAACAAGGAAACCATCCTCTCTACAGGCCCAGGAGCAGGTTTTACCCGGAGTAGCAAAAGTCTACAAGAAGCAGAAATTGGCTGCACATGTTGCTAAAACGAAAGACTACCTGACTCACAGAATAGTTCTGTAGGAGTTTAGTAAGTGCTTGTTTTGTTTGGAAAGCTGCCTTGCCTAGCTGTGTTTACGACTGTTTGCCAAGAAAGATAAAATCGTCTTGATAGGATGAGGGTTCACTCAGCAAGGGAGGGGAGAGTGGGGCATCGAAGTTAAGAGCAAGCTGCTACAATGCAAAATCATAATCTGGATTTTTCACTAATCAAAATTACTTATGCTGCCTTATATGCTAAACATCACAGAAGTGGAGAGATGCTTGGATAACAAGACCAGAGAAATTTAAGCAGAAGACACAAGAAATGGGTGGTTGTTCTTCAGTAACAAAGTTAGGAAGGTTGGGAGGGATGTGAGGGTTGGGGTGTGTGTGGCTTTTTGTGGTTTTGGTTGTTTTTTCTTCTTCCTAGCAGATGTGAATATGTTTTACATCTCTTCTAAAGCCCAGTATTTTGTTTTGCACTGAAGGACCATTTTTATATAAAGTAAGGAAAAAAGAACAATCTCAACTTCAAAACTGCGGATATATGCTGTGTCTTGTCAAGACCATTGCTCACTGTTGTGGTTTAACCTGGCAGGTAG
>NW_009622950.1:0-15673 GCF_000690535.1 Cariama cristata
TATATATATATATATTTTTACTCTTGTACCTTGAGAGGTGTTGGGTTCAAACTGGAATTTCTGCTGTATATAAGACAACGGGCAATGCTCTAAAATCTGCTGTCGGTGGTGAGCAGCATAAAAACCATTCACAGAGAGAGCCCTTTACGAAGGCGTAACACATCTCTTGCCGTTTCCTTCTGACCATTTCTTACCATATTCCCTTCCATGTAAGATTTTGCAGGAAGGTAGGTTTGGGGATTTTTAAAATATTTTGTAACTCCATTGACATATCCTTGTCACGGCACGTTCTTCTTAACTGTGCGCTTTTGAGAGGGGAAATACACGTTTTCTTTTTTCACAACAAAACTTTCATCGTCTTAAAGACACTAAGCATAGTCTCCACTTGATTCTCCATGAGTTTTCTTAACTTCCAGTACAGCTTCACTTTCTGAATTCTCCCACGGGAATATAAATGATACAATTATAACTTTTTTTAGCAGTTGGCTATGGTGACATTTCCTGCTGCTAGGTGGCTCTGGTCCTGCCAGGACAGATTAACAAGGCTCACCAAACATTTTCTTTGGCTAAGGAACAGCTTAAGGGCATCGCCTCCTTATTCTATTAAAAGCACCGCAGGAACTCGGTAACATTTTCCTGTTGATCTCAGCTGCTATGATAAATGGAGATCTCATCCATTCCTCCAGGAGGAGAGGAGACATTTTTAGGAAGGGAAACCAATTTCCTTTCCATGTTATTGAGTTAAACACGGTAGTTAACTTTTCAAAGGTATTAAGGTCATTTTGTTGTTCTTCCACCGAGCGCTCGCTGAGCCATCGTATCAGCCTTCAGGAATCGAGACAGAAAAACTTCAGCTCCGCAGGCAAATTCCTACAGCTCATGTGCTCCAGCAGCGAGGGTACGGTCAGTACATACGGACTGACCGTGATGAAACATATCTGAACGCACAGAGCTCTGAACAATTACTGCTGAACAGCCCTCAGTACATCATGGGCGAGAGAAAGGAAAAAAAAAAATCTTAAACTATCTTTGGAAAGATGAACAATACTTCTCGTTATCAACACTTCATTTAGTGTCTTACTTGCCTAAACCCAATTACATCCAGAAAAGACAACTATGAATGAACAGGATCTGAGCAACCCCAGATAATGGGACAAGATAAAAAACCACTCCAAAAGTAATGAACTGATTTGGCATTCATCAGTCGCTCAGTAATGAGCAAACGCAGATTTCAAATCTAAATTCACGTCAAATGCTTCTGGTTAAAATTAACGCGAAGCGTATTTCAAAACACCCATTCAAAGTGTCGCTGCTGGTTTCTCCATCCCCCTCCAGCAGACCAGACACTCTCCTCTTCCGTAGCTCCTGGTGTTCCTCCTTCCATCGCCTGCTCCAGCTTTTAAGACTCATTTCCTCCGTACTCTAATTTGAATCTCATTTTCCATGCCGGTCCAAGCTCTCAGGACAGTTTTCAACCTCCTTTTAAAGGACTATTTTTGGAGAAACCCAAAATAAGTAGAGTGATGATGTTGAGGAACGAACACAGAAGACCACCGAGAGATGTCCCTAGCAAGCCTGGACACCCCACCGTCTCGCCTCGGCCATTTCCCAGCTCCTTGCCCCTCAGATCAGCATATCCGGTTGTGCGTTAGCACGCTTTGCCCACCACATATACAAATAATTTGCATTCCATCCAGGCAGACACAAACTTGTAATTCTTTTTATATTCAAGGATAAACTCACGGCTTTAAAACCGCAGTGCATTACAAGTGAAGACAGGCATGAACTCCTCTGCAGGTGAAGCACGTGTACGTGTTAGCAGGGGACTGAAAAAGGAGGAAAAATCTCCCCTGTATCTGGCACCACCACCAACTCCTTGAGTGAGCCTCAGCTGCCTGTGATCCATCATCGCCTTTACTCTTTGGCCTTACAAGTATTTTTTTATGCAGACTGTAAAATCTGCGGCAGGCACCGATCTGATTTAAGCTACTGATTTTTTTCTCCCAAGAAACCGGCAACGGAGGAGATTCGTTGTTGTTGGTAGCAGTGAACAGATCCAAACACAGAGCTTTTGGTTCATGGTCACTTCAGGTCCTTGAGAGCGTGATGGAGGTCACCTAATAGCTCTCTGCTGCGGCAGGAGATGCACATCCCTGGATAAACTTGGCCAGAAAGCCTTCCTGCCTACCACGGCCACCATTTCCAGACGTGCACATACAGAAGTCAACAAAAATTACTGCTGTTCATTACAAAAAACCACGGCATCATCCCGCAGCGTGAGAGATAACAGTGGTAATAGCTCTTACCACCATAAAAGGTGTATCAAAGTGTTTGCAAATGCTAAAGAACGCCTTTTATAATTGAACAGCACCTTTGCTGCTACTCAACAGAGAAGTCCCTTCCGTTAATTCTAGCGGGGTGAAAAGACTGGCAAAAAACCCTACAAACCTAGAAAATGCTAGTAGGAAGGGATTATAAGAACAAAAACGTAGTAGGCCAAGTGTTGAAGACAGCACTCAAAACAAGCCGCTCCTCTGTGCCTCCAGAGGAAGCCGCAGCGCCCTTGTTTCACGCTGCTCTGTACAATTTAACTACTTTTTGACCTTCAAGAACTTTGAAGCTTGTGGGTAATCCAGCTGCGATGAGATTTCATGTTCCTTGATGAAACATTTGAAGCTGCTGTTCAGTTTGCTGATGGATCCCTTTATATATCTGTGCGCAAGGCAGAAGCTGCTTCTTTTTCTTTTTTTTTTTTTGAAGATGAAAGGCACCCAGTGGACACCAGGCAGAGACCATGCAAGCTTCGAAATAATTGTTCTGCCAAAAGCAGAAAAGATCTGACAACAAAAGCTATTTCTCTCTCCATCTTGAGATGTCCGTCTACCGACTTTGTTGTACTGTGGACAGACGAGCTCCTCATCTGTCAAGAAGTGAAGGCTGCTGGTTTCCTCAACTTCAACTGATCCTGAACGGGAATTTAAAGCTCTTAATTCCCATACAGAAAACTCACGCAGTGTCTACTGTAGACCTGACTCCTCCTGTCCATGTAACATTTCAGCTTGACATCTCTTCATGGATGTCAAGGATGCCTACCCATCAGCTGAAGCTCTCAAAGAGCAGAAGTACGTGAGCTTTCTCCACAAGCTCTTACTACTTCTGCATCGACTGTGCCCAGCATCTTCCCTGTCACTTCCACTTACAACTTCATCCCTGTCTTCAACCACAACACGCCTGCACTCCTGCATCAAACTAGGTAGAAGCCTTTAAAATTCGTTGTACATAACATCCTTAAAACACAGCCTTCCCCACCCATCTAGGCAGCCCTATCATCTCACACCTCAACTATGGCAATAGTCTTTCCTCCCACCTTGACAAAGCATTGCTATTCCACCACTGTCTATTCAGAATACCACTAGAATGATCATTTCCTGAGCACATGGCTTTCTCCCTGCCTTTTCTCCTTTGCTCAGCTTGACTGGCTCCCTTTCCTCTACCAAGAGTAAGGAACTTGGGCTTATCTCAAGGTTCTCCCTCACCTAATCCTCCCATAGCCATCCATATTCACCAGTGAGGCACTACCTCCTCCTTGGTTCCCCCAGCACGCCAGCCTTCCTTGTGTTGCTCACTCCGGGCATTTCAACCTAAGCACCTTTGTGTGCTTGCTCTCACTCGGGCTGTCCCACTAAGAAAGGCGAGAATTCCTCCTAAATACCCAACATCTCCTCAAAAAGTTCCTTAGACTGTATACCTCCCAAAAGTGACTCCGCCGTGCTCCATCACCCACCTTTATCTACTTGTCTCGGGCTCTGGGGGCAAGACGTATGGTTTTGCTCTGCGCTTGGGTGCTGTCTGGACCAAGGAGATGCTGATGAACAGTCCCAAGTCCCACCAAATATACCGGGGAATTGCTCTTTCCAGAATCCTCTGACAACCCTCACCGTTAGTCAGCCCCTGTTGCAGTAGCTGTGTCAGCAGGGGGAAGAGCAGAAGAGATTCTCCCCAAAGATGCGCTCCTTTTACTTCTTCTTGTAACCATCGCCAACGCTACCTAGATTTGATCCACTAACTGCTTAGAAGTTGTCCATGACAGAACGCAAGATCATCAATCTACACCTAGATCATCAGAACCCAACGCTTACTGATTGGAAATTTCCTTGTAAAAACAGCACACGGCGTGTTTGGTCATTTGTGCAAGCAACAAGTCGAACCCTGAGTAATTCAAGTGCAGTAGTCTTTGTGCTTGTCTCCTCTCATCCCCCAAGTCTAGCTTTGCTGGTGAATATAAGCTTTGGTTTCCACCAGAACTAAGACTTACAACAGTGGCAACAAACGGCTGCTCATCCAGAAACACAACGAAGGAGAAAAAACCCAGTTTGTAAGCGCAGAGCACGTGTTGTCTCCAGGTTGCTAACGGCACCGTCGGTTCTCGGGGGCTCAGAACATCCCTGTGAGTCAAACATCATTTCAGTCCATACACCGAAGGTTTGGAGGGGAAAAGTGATCGGCAAAAGATCATTCAGCGGTCGCAAACAAAGCCCTGAGCAGAACCTTAGTCCAGTATTCACCCTCACCTCCTCCAAATGGCATCCTCTTACCAGCAAGGCCTTTTAATACACAAGCTAAAATATTTCTTTCTTTTCCCAGCCTCCAACTACCGCAGCAAAAGCAATAATCCACCGAGTACCAACAACATCCAGGGGGAAGCACTCCTGAGATCCGTCTGCTTGTATGTGAGTGTGGGACTGACCGTTCGCTGATGCCCAGGAGGAACTCGAGGTCAGGTCCATGAATATCCCAAAAAAAAAAAAAGTAAAGAAAAGTAGGTCAAGCCATTCACATTTGCTGAAAAGGACAAAGAACACTGCAGATTTTTTACTACCTTATGCAAGTGCTACCAAATATCTGAGGCATCCTTTTTATCTGATTCAAATCCCCCATGAGTAATCCATGATTAAATTTAGTGGGTGTGAAATTTCATTAGGTCGTTCAATTTTAAGCATATTGGATAATGAAGTTCCATCATCCTTCAGAATTAAGGAAAAAAATTAATACTGTAATTTTTATCTCACTTCCAGCCTTCCCCCATCTGTGAGATTATTCTCATTCATGTAAGACATCCGTGTCTTACAGCTCCATCTTTGATGCACGTGACCTTCGCTATCGAGAGAGGTTAACTGCTTGTAAACGTCGGCAGGCAGCGAAGAGCACGGCTGAACCTCCCGACCGCTCTGTCAAAAGCTAAAAACCAAACCAGACTTCACTCGATGCTTCTTTAGGATAAACACAGATCAGAAACACGAGGTTTCTTGAAACAAAGACACGGAGCAGCCCACTACGTTTTAGGGACTCCGGCAGGGATGTTTTCTAAAAGATCACGATTTCTCAGAAAAATCTTTGGACTAATTCAATCCTATCACACGCGATCGCGTTTCTTTTGGTATGGGAAAAATGTTAATAGGTAGCAGATGCCACATTAAGTCTTAATTTGCCACTCCAAAGAGCCAGACAATTCAAAAAGAAGCCACCAGCTTGCTTCATACGAAAAGGTTCCTTGCTAAGACAAAATGAGAGGTTTGGAGTTTTTCTTGGGTTTTAAAGCTCCGCTTTTGCAAAAAGACTGTTTTGAACTCATACTTTGTAAAATGGAAACACTGTTAGGATTTTATAAGAGCAGCAGTGCAACGATGGGGAGCGGACGGTGCAAACCAGCAGCCAGCCATGTAACCGCACGCTGCCCTGCATTTCCTAAGTAGGACCGATAAACTCTACTTATTTCCACTCCCCTAGAAAGATTATACAACTAATTTTTTCAATTTAATTGTATAATCCTTGGGAGCAGCCCAGCTGAGAAAGAGTTAAACAACAGCCACGATTCAGCTCGCTGGATTTTCAAGGGACTTAGCAAGCAGATGAAGCCACTCCATGCCAGTACAAATAAATAGCATCTATACCCACACCATAACAATGTCTTTTCCTCTTGATGTCGTTCACCAAAGCATGATGACAAATAATTGGTGGTGAAACAGGAGTTGTCAATTCTGCCTTAATCATGTGTTTACTTTCAGTCCTGACAGAAGTTGCAATATTTCTCCCATTCTCCTAAATGGCTACCAGCTGTTTTCAGTAAATGAACTGAATACAGCAAACACCAATCTGCCTTCTATATTCTTCTGGGCTTTATTGCCGATAGTTTTCTCATGGAAGAAGTTAAAATTAAAAAAAATAAATAAATCAGTGAAGAAACCAAAGCTTCGCACATCTAGAGAAGCAACAAGGAAAAGACCACGTTTGGACAGACACTACTCAATGGCACAAGACCAGTATGTGTCAGTCTTGACATTTATTTAAAGTACACCCCAATATCACACATCTATGTTAAACAAATCCTGCGAGGAATTCATTTTAGAGTCTCCTAGAGTAGGAGTTGCGAGACATCAGTCAGGCATCAACAGTAAGACAAACTAAACACCACAAAACAGTGAAAAACCGACAAGTCAACCTGCAAATTTAAATAGCATCAATGAGTTTTTTCTGTCAATAACCATTCTCTGGCCAAGCTCCACCACATCCTCCCTCAACTTCACCCAAACCTGCATTTTTTACATTACCAAAATCCTCATCCAAGTCTGGATCAGTGGAATTCTCAGCCTGTTTATCCCTCGCGCAGTTTCACGCACACTTTCTTTATCCACCTGGCCTTCCCGTCTCTCTTGGATGCTTTCCCTGATCTCGTCTCCCATGGGACTGAACACCTTCACCAGCCACATTGTCGGATGCCTCGAGAGTCAAGAGAGCAGAAGATGGACACCGTAGAGAGCAGGAAAGCCAACAAGCCCATGACCCCAAGTAGCGCAGAGACAGACGAACGATGCGCCTACATCCATGCTTTAGCTTGGGTCAGGAGCACCATTCTCATCACACTTTAATGTCCCAGGGTGGTGGCACGTGCAGGATGCCACAGATGCCATGGACCTGGAGGAGAACGAAGGGAGCGAACTTATTTGAGGATGTAGGCAATGCCACATGACTGACTATGGGAAAAAGGAGGAATGCAAAGGTAGGGAAGAAGATACAGTACCAAAATGAGCAATGTGTGAATTTACACTTCAACGGACTTTGGTTTGTTCAGGGGTCCGGTCCGTGGGATCCCACGGAAAGCTGTCCTTAGCGGGTCTGCGAGAGCTGGCTGTGCAAGGCTGGCATCAGAAAAGCCAACGTTTTGCTGGAGTTGACGTTGTCAAGAAGGGCAACAAGCAGGACTTCTGCAAGTACGTTGGCAGCAAAAGGAGAACTAAGGGAACCGTGAGCCCACTGAAGGAGGAGGCAAGGGACCTAGCAGCAAAGGACACAGAAAAGACTGAGATAATTCAGCTCCTTCTTTGTTTTGTCTTTATCGGCTAGCTCTGCTCCCATGTGCCGGAGAGCAGGCTGTCTCGGCAAAGCCTGGAGGAGCGAAGTACAACGGTTGACAGAGGACAGATGAGTTACGGACCACTTAAGCAACCTGGACATACACAAGTCCATAGTGCCCGACAAGATGTATCCCAGAGTGCCAAGGGAGCTGGCTGATGTCACTGCCACTCTCTGTCATCTCTGAATGGTCATGGTGATGGGGAAGGTCCCTGATGACTGGAAAAAGGGAAACATCACAAAACATCACACCTGCCTTCAAAAAGGGCGAAGAAGACAAAGAGGGGAACGCCAGGTGAGTCAGCCCCACCTCCCTACCCAGAAGTTCATGAAGCAAACCCTTCTGGAAACCATAACCAGGCATATGAAGGTTAAGAAGGTGACTGGGGACAGCCACCATGGATTTGTGAAGCACAAACCATGCCCACCTACCCTGCCTGCCTTCGTTAACAAGACGACTGGCTCAGCGGCTGACGAGAAAGCCGCGGATGTCGTTTACCCTGACCACAGCATGTCTCTCAGCATGGTCTCTCCCAGGAGCAGGGAATTA
Source organism: Cariama cristata (assembly GCF_000690535.1). Lineage (NCBI taxonomy): Eukaryota > Metazoa > Chordata > Aves > Cariamiformes > Cariamidae > Cariama > Cariama cristata. The sequence goes on from NW_009622950.1 coordinate 7,961, forward strand.
ATGACTGGATGGGTGGAAAACTGGCAGGATCATCAGACTGGAAGGGTAACTGTCGGTGGTTCGTAGTCAAACCGGCACTTCCAAGGCTTGGAGCACACAAAGTGTGAGGGGAGGACGGGAGCTGGGTTTGCTCAGCCAGAAGAAGAGAAGGCAAGTTGGAGACCGTAATGCCATCTGCAGGTACCCGCCGGGGGTCAGGAGGAAGATGGAGCTGTGCTCTACTTGGAGGTGCCCAGCAAAAGCATGACGTGCAACGAGTACAAGTTCCTGCCAGAAAAATTCAACTCAATATTGGGAGAAAACACATCCACAGGGAGGGCAGAACTGGGGCCCAGAGAGGGGATGGAAATACCCTTTCTTGGCTCAATCTGAAACTCAGTTGGATGTGACTCTACATCTAACTTTGATGTTGGCTTTGATTTGAGCCAGGGGCTGAGGAAAAAAAGATCTGCAGAGAGCCCTTCCCAACTAAATTATTCTAGGATTTAATATATTAGCCAGAGAATTTCTAACACAGAATTATTTCATAATTGCTATTTTATGCTTTCTCTATTCCTCTCCTGCACTTCAGTTCCTGCTTCTTCTGCCCCCTCCCCCCGAAATGGTCTTTTTTTGTTCTGTGCTTGCAATTACAACAAGCATGGCTTTATACACGTGAGATAGCAGTCCTATTTTTCACCTGAATTTGGATGCTAAGAGGTGATGGATTCATTTTGGGCACTGGGCTCTAAGTGGTGTCAAGTACTTTCTGTTATTAGAAGCAACACGGGCAATGAAGAGGGTGGTGGAGGGAGAGCACAAAGTCAGTGTGTGCCCATTTGTCTGGTAACAGGTGATAAATTAGAATACGGTAATAGCTTTAATCATTCCTGTTGAAGCTAATTTACTCTTTATTTTTTTTTATGTGGGCAATTCTACACCTAAGCTTAATGAAAAAGGTAAATAAACCAGAGTGGAGTAATGACATATACTGACAGAGCTGTCAATCAGAAACAGAGCTGCTGTATTGTTTGCTAATGATTTATAGGAAAGAGCTGTCTTAGACCCAAGGATCCGAACCACAAACATAATTCCCACAGTGAATTACATTTGTCAGAAAACAACACGAAACGGAGCTTTACGATTCAATGCAAGAATTGTACATCAGAAGACTTCTTTCTCCCTGTCCAAGAAGCTGCATGTATTCTGGAACATTAACTGCAAATCAAGTATAGACAGTCTGGCAGGAAGAAAAAAAGAAAGATAGTGAAATGAGAATGTATTTAAATTAATCCTTTGGCAGGGGATAAAGGAGAGGCAAGCAAAACAAGGGCAGAAGAGTTAGACTCCAAACTGATGAACACTCAGTGCACGCGTGAGCATCTGCCGCCCGCAGCATCCTCATCCCCTCCCGTAGGGTCCAGTCGCCAAATTTTCCAGCGCGCATGCTGCTGCTATCACTGGGCACTTCAATTAAAAGATATCAGCTCACTGCCAGTTTAAACGAGGGGGAAAAAGGCTCGTTGCCTGAACTGACCCGGCCTCGGTGTCCTGGACAGGGTGTACTTTCTGTCTCCCACTGGAACTGATTTGCGCTGTTGCTGTGATAAAGGCATTGATAACAACGGTCAGCGTTAAACAGCCAAGAAAGGACGTTTGGTCTCGTCCTGATTCAGCGATAGAGGCCAGGGACGTGGGGGAAGGTTGCAGCCCTTCATAAAAGCCAGGACTGATGCACATTCAAACCGACACGTTGCCCTCTGAGGACAGGGGAGGGCTGGCTCGTGAAATGTGGGAAAGGTAAGAATATCCCCCCCCAGCTCCCTTGGCTCATACAGGAGGCTCTATAAGTGATTTTGTATTAATCCACTGCAGCGCAACGCCTCTGTTAATTTACAGAAGAAAAACAAAAAGCCAGTACAATTGTTCGATATATGTATTAATAATGAAAAGTGAGTAGCAAAAAAGAAAACCTGCTACTAAAACGTATCAACAACACTAGCTAGACCTGAGAGGACCACAAGGAATTTAAGGGGGGGAAAAAAAAAAAAAACTGTACAAAGTTTGGTGAATACGCAAAATGACAACCAACAAAATCCACTACTGATAAGTGTAAAATAATACATATTGGGGAAAAAAATTAAAACATCCGAAGCATTAAATGCACTATATCCACTCCGAAAGGGACTGGTGCTAACAGTGCCAGGATGAAGAGAAGTACCTGCTCAAGGAGCAACCGGGGTCCAGGAAAGCAAACAAGATACTACACCACGTAAGGAAAAGCAGGGAGAACTCATCTCTGTCAATCAGTGCTTTGCTCTCCTCTGGACGCTCCACGTTGTGCCAGGCTCTCCGGCTCGAAAGGAGTACTGCAAAAGTCATGGGGATTAGGGAAGGGCAGCTCATTTCAGCAAGGAGATGAGAAAGAAAGACGTAACGGAAAGATGAAATTTAAGCACTGGCCTACAGAGGGGAAGGGAGGGACAAGAGTAGGGTGCGACTGGCCGGGAGATTCACTGTCTGGCACAAAAGGCACAAGGTAGCATTTAATGAAAATAAAAGGTATGAGAAATGCTTGTTTGTGAAAGTCCTTATCAGAGTCTGTCACTGATGCCAAAATTTAGCATGTATCTAATGCATCCAGGACTATAATTGGTATAAAATACATAATTGGTACATACATAATTGGTATAGATACATTCGTCATAGAAGGAGTTAGGAGATTTCATACCAGAGAGCTTAAATCAAAATAACAGAGGTCTTGAGGGGACTTAACATCCATGCACCTGGGGAGGGGAAAGGAAGAATCCTCCATGTCATCTCGTTGTGGAGGTCTTGTGCCTCTCCGCAGCCTCTGGTGCTGGTCCTGCCATGGGGAGGAGAAGAAACCAGGTGGCCCATGAGGACCTGCTCCAGACTGGCAATTCTTAGGCTCTCGGCTTGTCCCACGCTTGAAAAACAAATGATTGTAATAACATAGGAGGTGAAATGAGGAGAACAGCTAAGAAAATGAAGCGCGGTTTCCAGCTTTCAAGCAGAGGTCAATAAACAGGGCAACTTCTTTTTTTTTTTTTATGATTTCAGACAGCTTGGTAGGATCTTTTTGGTGTTGGTATATCAAAAGATAAAGAGAGTAGGAAAAAGAACATGAAAGTGAAGATCTGAAGAGCCTCAGCAGAATCAAAAAGTCCTCCTAAAGCTACTGCAACAGCACAGAAGTTTTATAAACGGCACAAATACACCTCATTTAGGTTTTTGTAACTTCAGTGCTTTTCCTTCCCTCCCAACCTCCCCCTCACACTATACCTGGCATGGTTTATGTGCCTCGCAATGCACCTCGACACCGAGCCGGAGAACGTACGGATGCAACCAGTGCAGCACTTGGCCGCTTCATCATCCATGAACCTTCCTGTCACACTGTCCGCTTTAATACACCTTCCTCACAGACGTATGATTTCAATGATCTTTTGACCAGAATTAGAAACATGACCCTGAAAACTACTATTGAGGTTTTGGTCTTCATATTTTTGCCTAGATTTCTTTTTTTCCCCTCTCCCCACTTCACTACAGCACCAAATGTGACACCGAGCGAGCTCTCTTCATCCTCAAACCACAGGCACCACCTTCCCCGAGGGTCCCACCCAGCAGCCTCTCGATAGGTCTTAGGATTTTCGTCCCGCTTTCACAAGGGCTGACAAATCAGCAAAGATTTCTTTTACTGATCACTTACTCCACGGAATTCTGTGTGATTGTGTCTTTGGCTTCTGGCGCATCAAAATGAGGGGTCTCTTGGTAACGTCTCTCTGAGAACGGTCCTCCCCAAAGCCCGTCCACTCCTCATCTACTTCAGCCCCCTTGCATTTGCGACACTCAGTAGTGCAAAATTAAGCTCGTTAAATCTTACCGAACCTTTTATTTCAGCCGGTGTGTCTCAGGAGCAGCTTGCACCGGGTATTTAGGTACCGCTTACACCTAGACCGACCGCCTTGCAACCTGCAGGTGACACCAGTTTCTTGCATGGCATTTATCCTTTCCAAGCACAACGAATCACCACCTTTTTTCAGTAGAAAATTACAACTGCTGACTGCCTGGTAATCATGCCTTGGAAGCAGGTACAACACCTTGTCAGGATTATTTTACACGACCATTGGCAAAAGAGGAGATGCTCAGAACACGGTAAGGGTACCCGCTCTATCTCAGCATCATTACATCCCAGCTGAGCGAGAAGTTACAAAGGTTCAGCTGTATTCTCATGATTAAGGGCATCAAAAAATGATTCTAGCTTAAAATTTTCACTCACAAGAGTGAAAAAGCAGAAAGTACTGTACTTCCTATAGTATCTGTCTTCTGTAACTATATATAACCTATGTAACTCAATACCCTGTTTTATTGGAGTGTATAATAAAATCAGTGTCAGCGCTGAATTCATTTTCCATGAAAGCGAAAACTTGCCTCAAGTAGCTTGAGACATGGTATTTTTAATCCAAATGTCAACATGCATGAATCGCCTCACAACTATTTTGTCTCCTGTGCACCTTTTTGCACCTTTTTTTTTTTTTTTTTTTAAATTTTTGCTTATTAAAATTTGCACTGAGGAACAGGCTTGCCAAGTTAAATATCATCATACATACCTACGATTAGGTATTATACAGAGGTTCACACCCCTTTATCTCCAATATATTTGGCAGAAATGAATCAGTTATACTTAATTAATTATAGGGGAAGGGATTCATTGCAACTCAGACTAGTTCTACGTTTGCTGAGATGAGTAACACTCAAGAAATCCCTGTTTCTCCCCAGCAAGAGCCTGTGGTGAGGGGCTGACGTGTCGACCCTCTACAGTGACAAGCCCTAAAGACAGGTGAGATGAATCCAGCTCCTTAGCTGACATCACTTTGGCCCTTTTATTTAAATTTATTGACAGGACACTAAGCTGAATATACATTTACGATGATTTGAAGTAAGTATTTTAATTATGCTCGAGTTTCATTTGAGGAGCAACACGGAGCCCAGCACTTTCTGATGAATACGACGTTCAGCAGCAAGGGTGGCGAAACCCAAGAGCTGGTAGTTCTTCAGCCAGCTCCTCCAGCACAACAAACCATCGCAAGTGCTGCGAAGGGCTGGGCAAGACCCACCAGCCCGGTAGCTGGTCATGGTCCTATCCAAAACACAGCATTAAACACGACACAAGTGGGAGGTAGGAAAGAGAACGGGGATAAAAATCAGTTGTGGGCTCTCGTCTCATCTGCAGAAGCTCCTGGCCCTGAGATGTCCTGCACGAACAAACACACTACAGCTTCCAGGGCTGCCCTACACAACCTGTACTAGTCATGTCTTCTGAAACACATTCTGGTTTTAGGGTGGTTTGCTGATTATTAAGCCCTAAGCAAAGTATTGTATATCCATGAGTTGAACAGAGGGAAAGACTTTGCTCTCGTAATTAATGTCTACAAAGAACAAATGTTCTTGTGTGGCAAAACACTGAAGCCCATGCTGCATTTTTACCTGAACAGGGATGCATTTGAGCTTGAGTGTCTTCCGAAGTCAAGACCGACGCACGGCAAAATGACAGGTCTTCTCTGAAACCCAGAGCAGCTCGGCTCCCCGACCACGGGCTGGCACGGTTGTAAAGACAGAAAATTTCCGGCGTAACACCAAGCAGTCCCAAAGGGGCGAGATACAAATTAACAAACCAAGCTGGATTAAAATCACAACAGGAGAGAAATCCAATCAGTGCTACTTCAATAAAATCAATCCTAAAGGCTATCACTGTAATTTTGACTTTAAAGCCATAGAATAAACTGGAAGTTCAGAAGAGGAAGTGATGGCATCATTCGTTTTTATTATTATTCATCCCTCATCACTATGACTTTCAAAAGACTGGTTTGCTTTTGAGACCCTTCCTCCAGCTCAACTGAATTTGTTTCACGTAGAACAAGGGATGTCATTTGGTCATACTAAATACGGCAATAGGGATGTTTAGGGAAATTTACTGGAACAGCCCCTCAGTGTTTCACAAAAGAATTAAAAGCAAAGAGCTCCAGAGATTAGCGTGATCGTGAGTTGGTATCTTACCTGTTGGAAAATGCTTTCAAGCAATTTTCCAAAAAGCCTTTTGGTGTAATTTGTGCAGGCTTTCAGGAGATTAAAGAAAATGCAGATGCAGGTTCCTTTCAAAGGAAACAGAAATGGGCTAAAACTAATTTATTAGTGGTCAAGGGCACAGCACAGCCAAGCGGGACTTAAGATTGAGGATTTTTCCAGGAAATTTTGGAAAGAGGCACTGCAATTACTCTAAGAGTAATCAGCTGGATCTTCTATCCGGTGCTGAAGTATACGCTTTCAAATTGTGTAATTTACATATGGAAGGAGGTCAGGAGGGATTAAGAAAGTAAATATATCACCTGATTAGGTATGCAAGTTCAGGATGTCAGAAGGACTTATTCAATGAATATTCAAAAAGGTCTTTGCTTCCCAAAGGTTGAGTTGTATGCGTGCAATAAATTGAGGACATAGCAGAAGTCTGGTCAGAAAACTAAAGATTGCACCAGTGTGCATCAGTATACACTTGGTCCAGGGTGAAATCAGAGGTTTGGGTTTTTTTCTTAATTACCTTTCCGTTTTTACCTTGTGAAAACGGAGTTAGAGAATAAGGGGAACATACACAGCCATGGAAGGAAAAAAAGGACCTGACAAGGACGTGTTCACTACTTACTGTACGTGCAGTTTTAACAGAAGCAGACAGCACTTCCTAATTATTCTTCTTAATTTGTGCAACACTTAATACAAGACGGAATATCACATTGCGCTGCTTTAGCCTTTTACTTTGGATAGACAATACAAAGCGATGATATGATCATCATCTGCTTTCTTTGATTCACACTTCTCTTCCTATGAAGAATGTCATTTAATTAGGAAATTACAGGTGAGCTCAACTGCAAGACCAAGCCAGCTTTCCAGGAAGAAAAGTGAGCTGAATTTTTGCTTAACTGATACGTACTTACCCTAATAACCATAAAATGTGTCTTGGACTGAGTTAAGTTAGAAAAAACGTTGGGCAATGGTCTCATAAGACGAGCACTCTGCTGGAAAGCAGAGATGGGTCCCAACACAGAAGAGCCGAGATGTCTCTAGGAGAACCTCCTGCTTTTCTCGCCTTCTCTCAGCTGTTAGCTATCAAAGAAACTGTGAGCAGCACCAGCTTTTTATATCTCCACTAATTGCACATTCTAGGAAAACAACATAATGTAATGTTCATCACACATAACGTGCGGCATCGTAAGGCATCGGTATGAATAGGGATGTGTTTCGGATGAGATGGCACTGCTACTTCTTTCCTGTTTCTGCCGGGTGAGTCATTATCCTGAATTTGGGAGGATGTGGAAATCCATTGACAAAGCAGCACCAGCTGCAAAAGCTTTGTGTCCACAGATCCTGTAAACTTTGGGAAAAAAGGAAAAAAATAAAACACACATAAAAAATAAATCAAGAAACCTGGTGTTCAGACTGATAGTGCAGCAAAGGATGCAGAATCTTTCCATAAAAGCCGTAAAATTTTCCATAAAAGCCCCTAAGGACTAAAAGGAAGATTTTGGTCCTGCCAGCGAGGAGATAATGGGGTCAGGTCTTGAGGTGCTGTTGTTTGATTTCCACTGTGCCCACCCCATTACTTGCCCTCTGAGGGCAGCTCCAGCCAAAGCACTGCAGGGCTGAAACCCAGAATCCCAGAAT
>NW_009622951.1:0-263 GCF_000690535.1 Cariama cristata
TCCTGGTTTTGCGGGGGAGGCGCCCGATTGCGGGGTGCTTCCGCTCCTGGCGGGGCTTTCTGGGCTTTGGGGGTTGTGGGCCGGTGTAGGGGCGCCCCCGGATTAGGGGATGTTTGTGGGCATGGGGGAGTCAGCCAGGTTTGGGGGGTGTCTGTAGGTGCAGGGAGTTCTGCCCAGTTTAGAGGCTGTCTCTGGGGTTTGGGGGTGTCACTGGGCCTGGGGCATGGTGCCAGCTTCGGAGGTGCTGTTTGCTGTGGGGTGTG
>NW_009622951.1:312-5293 GCF_000690535.1 Cariama cristata
CTGCCAGCTTCGGAGGTGCTGTTGGCTGTGGGATGTGCCTGGTTTTAGGGTCAGTTCCTGGATCTGGGCGACTCTGCCTGGTATTTCAGGTTTGGGGGTGCTGCCAGGTTGGAGGTGCCACAGAGACTTGTGCTTGTGATTAACACAGAGCAGTTTTTCCAGGCGGCACGGGAGCCTCTGCCTCCTGGCTGATTCCCTGCCGGCTTCATCCCCACTGCCCTGGTGAGAGCAGGACGGCTTGGTCGGCAGCTGCCGGACAAAGGTGTATTTGCTGGCCCAGCTTCTTGCCCTCCTCGCCTGCCTCCAGTCAGCTCAATTTAAGATCTGGCTTCCCCTGTGTTGTTTATTCTGCCCTTCTGCTGGAAGCTGCTGGCTGTTGCCAAGGAAGGGAATTTAACTCGTGGCCGGGCTTGGAGCTGGGTGTCTTTGCTGGAGCTTCTGGGGACAATATTGTGACTTGCACACAGGAGCAGCAAAGGGGCAGATGTTTGTCCCCCTGCTCTGCCCTTTCTCTGACCTGTTGGAAGCAGCATCTGCTCCAACTGGGAAAAAACCTTGGCGCCACAGCAGTGCCAACAGTACACCTCATATGGTGCTGGTGAACCCATGCTGCGCTCTGCGTGGGCATTCAGGCTGTTTCAGCAGCATGGGTACCGGGCCGGCTGGCCTTGGGAAGAGCTAGGGCTACTCCCCTCCACCCTCAAGTGTTTTTAACTTGTCCTGACAGAGGTGAAATCATGTCTCTTATGTTTACGAGTACTTTTAGGATAGTACACATTGTGCGGTCTGCTCTGCTTTGGTAGTAAATGTTGTGTTTCTGTTTATAGTTTAATTGTTTTATTCCTTGTTTTGAGTCTCTGATGCAGATCGTTCAGGGCCATTGATTCCAGGCTGATTTTTGCTTTGCTCCTGTGGTTTTGCTCAACAGTGCTGCAAGAGGGACGCCGGGCAGCACTGCTCCACTGCTGGATGCTGGGGTGGCCGTGAGGAAAGGGGCTTTAGGAAATCCTTTCCTGAGTCTAGCTGAAGCTCAGGTGATCTTTTACTGGTAAAGCTGGCTGTGGCACTTGCATCACTTGGCAAGTTCATTAACTTTTCTTGAGTTCACCTTGGTTTCTGCTTTGTATGAGATTGCTGGCAAGCATTTAATTCCAGCAGCCTTTGCTCCTCTTGCATCTTCCTGTTGCTCTGTGTGTCACAAAGAGTTTTGTCAGATGGCTGTCCAGTGAACACAAGAGACTTCCACTGATGGTTGGCTGTCGGGACAATCAGAAACAGGAGAGGGGTGTAACCTAACATTTTGAAGCTGGGTGGAGCTAGCAACTTGAACTTATTTTTGTCCTGGCACATGTCAGATCAGCTCTGATAGCATTCTTTGCATTCTAGTGATACCAGGAAGAGTCATGAATCTTTAGTCTCATGATAGGTTTTCACCTGTAAACGCTTCTGCGTACTTCTACCTGCATCTGCTTTTGTCCCTATAAAACTGACAACTGGGTCTTTTGCTTTGTAGTCAATGATATTCTTTTGTAATCCAGTTCATCTGCGTTTGTGTCATTCCTTCTCCCTCTCTCTGTGTTTTGGATGACAGAATAGTCTAATAACCTGTTAAACAGAAGATTAACCAGGTGTATATTCCTGTCTTAAAGAGTACAGTGTGGGAGAAAGACAGAAGTGTCTCATCAGAACATGAGTAAAAGTGCGATGTGGTTGCCAGTTTCGGCAGTATTTGGCAGTTGTGGTAGCTGTGGCCCTGTGCTGGCTCAGTGCTTCTAGCTCAAACTTGGTGGAAAGGTTGCCTATGTTTCTGGCTTGCTTCTGCCTGTGCCTTTGGTTGGAGTGGGATCTGTGTGGTTGTCTGGAGTATGGCTTAATGCCTTCTCTGCTTTGGGAAGATTTTGAGCTGTTGGAGAGGTGGGACTGAGAGCAGGGTTGGTAGTTAGTTGGCTGTGGCCTCTTGTATGATGTCATTAGTGCAAGAACTCTGGCTATTTTTTGGCTTATCCTTGTCATTCAATCCAGGTACATCAACCTTCAAGAACAGGAGAAGTCTAAAGGCAGCATCCTCCCCAGCAAGTTTTATTCTAGGCGTCTGTCCATCTTCTGTCCACTCTGGAAGTGGTGCCTGTGAAGAATGACGTCAAGAGGTGCTGGGACTGCTTTCTCGAGGAAGAACTATAGACTGAGCACTGAGCCAGAGAAGTCCAAGGTCACAGGTATGGGCCTGTACATGCCATGTAAAAGCAGGACTCTTGTCGATCAGGTGAGAGCCCCTTGCCTTGCTTGAGATCAGCTGCCTTCCAGTTGCAGTTACGGTACTGATGTGAGGTGTGGTGAGGCTGAAACTGAGTAAATCCCTGAACTGAGATGAGATTTTGGGAGGGACATTCCTGTAGTAGTAAGGATGCCAGAAGCTAATGTCACAGTGCCCTTTCTTCAGCACACAGCCCTGCCTTGTGAGGCTGAAGAATGTCCTGTTGCCTGTCTTTGGTCCCATCTGATTCAGGAAGTTCCCCTCCCAGGATGCGCAGCTTGTCAAGTTCTCAGATTAATCCTTTTCTGGGAAATTTTGGTACCTGCTAGGCAGTCTATTTTCTCTTGGACTCGCCAATCCAGCAGAAGCGTGCTTATGAGACCACAAATCTGGCATTTGAGGGCACCTTTGCACCCAGAAATAAAGCTTGCTGCATTGGTGTGACACTAGGGATTGTTTTGCACAATGAAAGCTAAAGTGAGGCACACGTCATTAAAGAAGGCTGGGAGTTAGAGGAGATGAACTGCATCTGCAAGCCTTTCTATCTCGGCATCTTCTAGTGCACTTAAGAGATGTAGGTACTTAAAATGCCCCAGGTGTGAATAGGACATCAGAAATTGCAATAGTGATAAGATTTTTATTTTTATTTTTTGGAAACGAAATTGAATTTTCACCTGCAGCTTTTGAAGTTACTTTATCTGGAAGTAGTACAGCAGGATTCCTGAGGATGTAGTTCTAGCTGTGGGGACCAATTTACAGCCTCCTGTTGGAAAGAGCCCTTGTTGTGGAGATGCACCCCATAATGCTGGACTCTAGGGCTGCTAGTGAAGACAGTAAGATGATGAATGACTTCTTGAAGCTGTGTTTTCCACTGTGTTGATCTGCAAACTTGGAACGTCATTTTCCCCTAGTTACCAGTTTCTTGCTTTACATGACATGAATGTTTGAATTTACCACCTGACTCCCTAAGCTTATTTCCTTTCTGTTTTTCACAAGGGATCGTGAACAGCAGGCTGCTGAATGATTATCTACATCGCGTCTTTACCAATGCTGATGGGAACCAGCCTGCAGCTGCCTACAGGTATTGGACTTCTCATTCACTAGATGGCAAGCAATGCTGTGTCAGTCCCCAGATATACGGCACTGTGGTGAAAAGAAAGGTCTTTTAGTGCCACACAGTGATCTTTGTTAAAAGCACAGCAGCACCATGGTATAGAAATGACTCTTAGGTCTTATCCTTTAATGGCTTTTTCAAGTTGCAGGGTTTGCTAGGAAGGCTTCTTCAGAATTTTTTGCTTGAAAACCCAATGTACAAAATCAGTAGGCAATATTTCTGAAATAAATAGGCAAGTAGGCATTCATCTTATCGTTCCTGTTCTCTCTTTACTTGTAAGGAAGTGCAAAATGCAGAGGTTTTAGGGACAGGTGTGAAAAATAGATCGTCAGTTCTCTGTAAACTAAAGGCAAAGCTGTTACTGATGTATGGAATACCATACACTTCTCAGGCTGTGGAACTGTTGGTACTTTTATTATTAGGAGTCACCAGAGGAAAAGAAACACATAATTCCTATTTAGTGTCTGTTTTCTTCTATTTGATTTCAGTTCTCCTTCACCTTGTAGCCCAGAAACTTGTAGCTTTGGATAAGAAAAATGTCCCTTGCATTTAGCTCTTTTGCCAGAGGCAAGTCAAACAGGTTCAGGGCGGGTATAAGTGTGGGAGAGCCAGGCTGGTGACTGGTTGGCGGTGCTGCAGAGTGGCTGGGGTCACATTCCATGGGCTATACTTAGTACTGCCAGCTCAAATGTGAGCTCAGAGATGCTAAAAATAGCTCTTGGTGAGCTAGGGTTATGGCGGGGGGCGGGGGGGGGGGAAGGCAAAGGGAGAAGGCAAAGTGGGTCATGTTACTTTGCCATGAGCTTTCCTGACAGCGTGCCTTGGAATATTCCATCTGCCCACGCGTTTTGGTTTTCAGTATTTCTGATTTCTTTGCCTGGTGATTAATGACTTGAAAACACAGAACGGATAGTTTGTTGGACTGGTGTCTCTCTTTTTTTCCTGCCTTTTACCCTTTTCCTTGGACTTGGATATTTGGTGGAAAGCCCAGTAACAGTCAAATAGGTCTTGAAAATAACAGTTGCCATATGAGAGCAACTTGTACGGTAAGACATCTCGTCTTTGAAGGCCTAAATTCCTCATAGAGGTGCTTGCTGCAGACATCTCTCTGGCTGTCTCATGCTGTTCTAACCTCCTTCCAGAACTCCTCCTTCATGCTAGCTGCTGATTAAACTGGTTTGCTGAAGCCATCTTCTCTCATGCCAGCCAAAACTGATTCTTTGATTCTACTTCTGTGCATCTTCACATCCATCAGGCTTTCAAAAGATCTCACTTTTAAGGAGTGAGTCTTAGGCAAACCTCTAGTCCTGGAGAAATGGAAAGCTGTTCTACTGATGGCTTTGGAAATGGAAAGCAGGGATAGGAACAACTAGCGACTCTCACAGTAAAAGGAGGTCCTGCTGGGGTCCCTCAAAGACCTGCAGTACAACCTGTGTTGTTTCACATATCCTTGGGAGACTTGGAAAGGGAGAGAGCATGAGGTGGGAAAGTTTCCTGCTGTTATGAAGCTATTTAGAGCAATGTAAACCTAAGGTGGCTGTAGTAGTGACTGGATAGTGAAATGGTCTATGAAACTCAGTGTTGGGAAATGCCAAGAGATGTATTGACAGGGG
>NW_009622951.1:5324-13361 GCF_000690535.1 Cariama cristata
AAAGTGATGTATTGAAAGGGGAACAACCTCAACATGGTGCATAAAATGATGGGCCTTGGGCTGACTTTTGCTGCATAGGAATGAGATTGAGATGGGAATACTAAGTCAGAAAAAGAAAGCAGGAAGTTAGGTATTGTTAGCAAAGGGATGTAGGATAAGGAAAATCATTATGCCACTGAATAAATTTGTGGTTTACTCTCATCTCAAGGATCATGTGGTTCTGGTCTTGCCAACTCCAAAATGGTATTTTAGAGCTGCAGAGATTTTGAGGAAGGATAAGAGCAAGTCAGATGTCTGGAATGGCTCTTGTACAAGGAACAGCTAAGCAAACTACCCTTGAAAAGAGAGAACTAGAGAAGGGCAGTATGAGAAAGTTCTCTAAAATTGTGGCACAGAGGGGGTGCGTGAGAGTCTTCTCCTCAGTATGAAAACAAAATAGTTCTCGCTGTTGCCAGAGAGAGGATGCTGGGCTAGTCTGACCTTTGAACTGCTACAGCTGCTGGTGTGGTCCTGTCTCTTCTTTTGTATTATGAAATACTTGGAGAAAAAAACAAATCCTGACTTATACCATGTTTGTATGATGCTGACTGCAGCAAAGTTGTGGTCCACAGTTGTTGCTAATACAGCTGGTTTCTTACTGCTACTGTACTGCAGTACAGTTTTCTTACTGCCACAGAATACTCCTGAGCAGACTCAAGATTTTAAGATCCTTTGTTAACTACATTGCTTGTTCATGCTGTATTTGGTCCTTAGTCCATTCATTGCCCCAACACACTGAGCAGCAAGTTCTTTAGAGTCATGACAAGAAACATAGATTGACAGAACTTCCCAGTTCATGTCTCACAGTGCTGGACTGTGCGGACACATGTGTCTGGGCTGCAACTCTTTAACACTTGGAGACAGAGTTTTCTGAAGAGCTCCTGTGCATGTTTATTCCCTAGAAAGCATCTGACGTTCCAGAACCTACAGGAGCACCTTGACCGGTTGCTAGCAGAGGAGGATGGCTCTGAAGACAGTCGAGGTAGGAGACACTGTGTCTGTCCAGTTTGTGCTTCTGCTTGTGCTGCTTAATTAGGTGGACAAGTTGTATCATGAAAGGCAGTTCCCTGAGTAAGCGTTGTTCTACCCTCCTGTGCTCTAATTTATTGTACCTTTAAGTCCTACCTGTGAGGGGCTCATCAGCCAGCCCTGGAGCTGGTCTGCTTGCAGATGGAGGAGGCATATTTGCAGGTGAAAATGACTGGGAAAGGAGTTTTGAGGCAAATGTTGGGTATATTTCACTGATAATGATATGCAGAGCCATTGCTGTGACCAGCAGTGTGCAGTGCTATCCTCAGTGGGAAATGCAGAGGCTTGTTGACTATTTTCACATACTGGTCTCCACTGTAGGTGTTCATTTTGGGCCTCAAGCTGTTGCCTGTATTCTTGCTAGCATCTGTTTCCCTGAATGAGTCAGGGTGTGGCAGGGTACAACCTGGCTTCTCTCCTAAAAAGAAGAATTTTTCTTGCTAACTGCAATCAAAGCATGATATGTTGGCCAAACATTTTGCTCAGTTTAGTTAGGTCTTTGAATTTTGCCAAAGTAAAATTTTCAGGCGATGTGGAAAACTTAACATATGACCTGAATGCTGCATAGCTAAGACCTTGTGTGTTGCTATGAAAACTTCCTTTTAAATCTCACTGGTATCTCCTTTCTTGAGGTTCTCACAGTCTAACACAGGTAACGCTATTTTAGTCTTCCTCCAGTGTAGCAGAATTCAGGTGCTGTTGTAGTTGAGCTGGAGGCACTCATCAGGTGTACTGTTAAATCCTGCACAACTTTCCCTAACAGGTTTTCTGCAACTCTTGTTTCAGATCAGGTAGCAGAGGGCCGGCTTGGTCCCTCTGCTGTGGTGTTGGACCACACAAGCGGTTTTGAAGGGCTCCTGCTTGTCGATGATGACTTACTTGGGGTGAGTGTGATGCTGGGTGCAGCAGAAAATGGTCTTGTGGGACTAAAAGCACTTTAGGTTTCTTGGTTTGTTCTTCATAACAGATCCCTCTCACTGGCTTTGTAGTGTGTTGTAAATGGAGTCTACCCAGAAAGCTGTAGGATCCTGGAGGAAATGAGCTCTCCTGGGATAAGGTCTAGCAGTAGCCCTAAGTCTCAGCAAGCTCTGAGTGGAGCTGTGAGGAAGTGAAAGGATTACCCCGGCCCAGGGGCTCACTGAAGAGCTTGGCTAAGCAGAGGGAAGGCCAACAGCCAGCTTTCCTGTCCCTCCCTCCAGCAGACTGCCTCTTCCTTCCTTCCTTCTGGTCTTCTCTAATGGTGGTGAGAGGCTGAAGCTGAGGCTTTCCTTTCTCCTTTGTTTCCACTAGCTCCCTGCTTGCTCCTTAGCTGATGTTCTTCATGCAAAAGATCAGCTGAAAGAATCCAGTGGAATTTAATCCTTTCCTACTTCAGTAATTTCTGCACACCTTTCGCCCCTTCACTGAGCATGCACATACCGTGCTTCTGTGCTCATTCCCTCCTTAATCTATGTATCCTTTTTTACCTCTAGCAGAGCAGGCTGCTCTGGTCTCTGCTTTCCTATTAACCGCCCGCTGTAGCTTAGCTTGGGTGTACCTAGAACTTACCCTCATATCAGATCAGACTGGCTTGCCTGTGAATTCCTTGTTGCTACCTTCATCTCTTCTCCATGGTCTGTCGTGAGATTGAGAGAGTGAGGAGTTAACAGGTTCAGTTTTTGGGCAGCATGTTACCTGCCAGCCCTGGGCTTTAGTCTAGACACCCTGAATCTATAGTTTTGTTGTAACTTGTCCAGGATTCAGATGTCTTTCCTATATAATAGTCGCTTTTGTATACTTGTCACAATTCCCTGGGAATCTGCCTGTCACCACCTTGCCCTTGTACTGCTAACATGCTGCATGCTTCACTGGGGTTTATCAAGTACAGATGAGCTGTGGGAAGGACCTGGATGGTTCACGAGGGCCTGTCGGCTCTAGGTATAGCTGCCGGGATGGGGAGGATGTCCCGTCTCTTTCCTACACTGTGCTTGTGAATAGCTCTCCATCTTGCCTCAAAACCAAAGTTTTGAGGGCTAGGACAGAAGGAATGGGTAGGGCTGAGCAAACCTACCTTTTTCTCTGACTTTAAACTATCTTTTGTTTGTTGGTCCAGGTGATTGGCCACAGTAACTTTGGGTCCATCAGGGCCACGACGTGCGTATATAAAGGTAAGGAGATAAACCAGTGGTGCTTTGAAAAAAGACCCTAGGAAGAGTGTATGGAGAGTTACACAACTAGAGAGCTCAGGAAATCTTGAATATGTTCCAGATCTTGAATCCTTTCTTCCCCAGTTCATCCACTGGCTTTTCCAGGAAGTCAGAAGGATGGAGGATTGTGTGATGCTGGAGTGAAGAGGTGGGAGGGGAATCCTGGGCATGTCCCAAAGCTCCTTTATGTGCCACATTTGTTTCTGTGGCAGCAGAGTCAGGTTCGGCTTCTCTAACAATGAGCCAGGCAGCAGGGATTTACTGGGTGGTATCTCTTTTTTCTTTCAGGGAAATGGATTTATGAGGTGCTCATTTCCTCCCAGGGACTCATGCAGATTGGCTGGTGTACTCTCAACTGCAGATTTAATCAGGAGGTAGTGTAACTGCTGCACATGGCACAGGGCTGCTCGGTGTCCCTCCACTGCTTTTTAGGTCAATGTGGAGCGTCGCATTGATGCTGTGCTCCTGCCCTGCTGGCATTTTGTGCCCAGCACACACACTAGAAATACCAGGTCCACTGTTTTAGAAATCTTTACTAGGCTTTCTGGTCTGTGTTCACAGAATGCTGCAAAGTGTGAAAGCCTTGCACACTGGCTGTGTTACTGTGCTCTTGCTGCACGTAGCCACTGCTATATGTTGACTTTCACCTGTCATCTTCTCTGGAGGGTCTGCAGTGCTAGTAGCCTGTCTTTCGGGATGGCCCTCAGCAGCTGGTGCTATGGGGCTTTTTTTGCACGGGAGAGGCAGGCCCAGGCCCGCTCTTCTCAGACACTGGGTGGGATGTTTGATGATGGGAAGGGATATCAGCTGCAGAGTTTCACTAACTTGCCGCTCTGCAACATGTGAGAGGGGAGGTAGGTGATGGGCATCCTGGGGGGCTGTTTTGACGAAAGTTGGAAGTGTAGGATGCCAGTACTCTTCTTCTGACCCAAGAATGAGTAGGGAGTGCTGTATTTCTCTGAATCAAACATCACAGGCCACTGGATTCACTCTTAGAGTGAGAGCTTTTCCCAGGCAGAGCATGTGTACTGTCAGCTACTCTCCCTGTCTGCTGGTCTTCCCCTTAAAGCTGCTCTTGCAATGAGAGGGATCCTCTATGCTTGGTCTGGTCTGAGTCTCCTCTTTCATACTTTGGTGCAGGAAGGAGTTGGAGATACACCAGATTCGTATGCGTATGATGGAAATAGGGTGCGCAAATGGAATGTGACTACTACCAACTATGGCAAAGTGAGTAGCTGTCCTCCCAGGAACGGGATGTAGAGTAAGGAGAAGAAAGCAGCTGGCTCCTTCTGCTCGCTGGATTCTGCTGGGCCTTATGAAATGCCCTCAAGTTGTCCTCCCTGCTTCAGTCTGCTCTTGGGAAGGCTATGTGCCAGCAATTGTTTGTACTTTAGGAGTGCTGGACATGCTATGTGGGTGCTTTGTTTAGCAGCCCCAACAGACTGATTCCCAGCGTAGTGCTGCTGTTGGTCTCTGGAAGGCTCTGGTTCTCTAGCACATCAGAGGACGATGCAGTGTTGGGGTAAATATATGTTTGATCCTGTGCATGTTCCTAGTGCTGGAGGGAAAAAAGATCCCAATCAGTGGCTTATGTGCAGCTTCCAGAAGTGTCTGAAAATGAACTCTCGCTTCTTCAACCCTGAATCACAGGGATTGGTTGGGTTGCAGTCTTTCTTCTGATGTGAGCACACCCTGGATATGTTTAACCTTTTCTCTCCCTTTACTGCAGTCTTGGGCAGCAGGAGACATCGTCAGCTGTCTGATAGACCTTGATGAGGGCACCATTGCTTTCTGCTTGTAAGCATCTTTGCCCAGTTCCCTGCTTTGTTGATGTCTGTGTGTAACATAAAGGTTTCCTCACTGCTCAGCAGGTTGCTGAGCCCTGTTTCTGGCCTCTCACCTGTAAGTTCCTTGGTAGTTCCAGCCTTTGCTTTTCTGCTTTGTGTTCAGAAACCATCTAAATGGACTGTTGGGTGTCCTAAGTTCAGGTGAGACGGTTTGGCAGAAAGACGTTGAAGCTTCAAAGTCTGTGTAAAGATTGTTAGGATTTTGGAGGGGAGGGCGTCTCATGTGATGCTTAATAATACAGCTGGCTGAGCCACACTGATTGCTTTTGTGGTCAGTGTAGACCGTCCCTGTCCTAGATTCACAAGCAGCTGTGGAAAGGCTGATAAATCTCCACCCTCCAACTCCCGTGCACAATAAGCAGAGGCCAGCCTGAATAAGAATTGTTCCCTGGCCCTAAACTACAGCCTGCAACGAATCAGCCAGAATTAAAAACTGTTAGATGCTCCGTGCCATCTTTTAGAGAAGAGTAGATTGAGAGTGTTATCCTTCTATTTCCACCAGCCTCAAATGGTTGAGGCCAAAAATGTGAACTGTCTTTAAAATGTCCTGCTGGTTAGTTATCTCATAAGGATTTGGGTTGTCCTTGAAGCTGAGTGGGCTGTGCACGGTGTGCAGACTCCAGTGCCTTCCTGTGCCATCGTATGAAAATGGGAGGGCTGCTGTGCTTCCCATGGCTATTACTCAGCAAAGCTGTGATGTTTGCATGTGTGCCAGGTTAAGAGTGACAGGAGACGTGACTGACTGATGTGTCTGTGTTGGCAAGTTGCTGGGAGGGGAATGCAGATTCCTGGTTTGCCCAGTTGACCTCAAAACCCTCCTACTGTGACTAAAATCTTGTGGGTTTTCCTTCTTTCAGGAATGGCATATCTCTGGGAACCGCTTTTGATAACATCACGAGGGGCGCTGGAATGGCTTACTTCCCTGCCATCAGCCTCTCCTTCAAAGAGTCCGTTGCGTTTAACTTCGGAAGCCGTCCACTCCGATATCCTTTAGGTGTGGGGAGACGAGGTCTGAAGGGAGAAGAGCCTGTCCTGAGACCATCTTTGGAGGCTGTAGAATACCTGACTGCAGTTCACTTTCTTCTATTGGCACTTGTGCACAGAGGAGACCAGGGTCAAGGAGAGAAGAACCAGATAGCACCTCCGCTGGAGCAGAACTGCAGGGCACACAAATGTCAGTGCTGGTCCCCAGCAGTTTCTGAAATGAGATTTTACTTTCAGCTCTGAGTCAGCAGCTCCTGCTGCAGCTGGGGGCTGCCTGTTCCCAGGCAGTCAGATCCTGCAAAGATCTCCCTCTCCAGTTTTGTAAACCCTAATGCTGCTGTGCTGCTGAGCCTCTTGGCCACTAGTCTCTTCTACCTGCCAGCCATATGGGACCTCTGACATGGTGTTAACGTTGCCTGCTGCCTTCCTGTGCAAATGCTGAAACCTGCAGCTCCTGTCAGAGCAGCCCTGGGTTGCCTGTTGATAGCTGTAGTGAAGGCTCCTGTCAGTCTTTCTGATGAGAGCAGAAGTGTGGTGTGAAATACTTGCTGCTTGCAGTGTTGATGAAATGGGGATAAGAGCTTGTGGCTTATCATCCATTTGGAAAGCATGTGGTTTGAACTGTGACTGAGACATGCGTGGGTGTGAAGTAAAATAGAGATGCAGTCTTTTCCTTGCACAAACAATAGAATCCCGAAAGGATTGGATTGCATTTTACCTTAACACTTGCCTACTTATCCAGTGGAAGGTTACCGCCCCTTGCAAGATCCTCCTGTTGCAGACCTAGTGAAGGCTCGCAAGCTGTTAGGCTACTTGAAGAACGTGATCCATATTGGAATAGATGTGACGGTAGGCTAACATCACAGGGTGGATCTGTGGGGTACCATGCTGGGAAGTGTGGTTCTGCACTTCTCAGCACGTGCTGGCAGCTCAGATGTTTCCATACACCTGAGAATTTAAATGCTTGCATGCTTTTGCATGGGGCGTGCATGTCCGTGGAGCTCCTCTGCTTGCAAAATGGGATTCCTGATAGTTCCAGGACTTAATTTAAATCATACTTGACTTTGTTGTTCTCAGTCCTATGAAGTTTCATTCCCAGTATGCGAGAGATGATGCTTGTCGGGGTCAGAACAGCTGGATTTGATTTTGCAGCCTTGAGTGAAGCTTGTTGATATCCTAAACTTTTTACTGATGTCCTGGTGCATTGATGTGGTGAAATTCTGGCAGGTCCACCTTGAGAACTGTTTTGGCTGTGGCACTGTTCGCTAGAAACCATTTTTTTCCACGACGGTGAGAGATGATCTGTTTATGCCCAAAGCATAGGGAACGCCATCTGCTATGGTCTTGTCTTGAATGGAGGCCTGCTTTACTAGCTGACCTCCTCTGTAGGGATTCCCATTTACAAATTATGTACACTTGAACCCTTTTGGAAAAACATTGTCCAGATGCATGCATGTGGCTGATAGTAACTGACATCTGGACTGCACTACAGAGCTCTCCAGAGGCATGGGCCTGGTTGCTTTGCCATCCTATATTCCCGTGTTCAAGGTTTTTACTGCAATCGGGCGTGGGACAGCAAAGAGTGGCTGCTCCAGGCCTCTGGTTCACTCAGTCGTTGGTGTATGGGTGGATTGGGCTGGATCCAAGCCATGTGTTTTTCTGGGTTTGTCATTGCAGGAGGGGAAGCTGGTGGAGAAGGACACGTCCATGTGGCAGCTGCAGGGAGAACCCACAGTGTTGATTACATTAGCTCACATCTTCAATTATTTCTCCCCTCTTATGGTGAGTTTTGCCTGCCTTTTACAAGCTTCTGTAGCTGCCTGTTATTGTGCTTGCAAGGGGAGGTAAACCTCAGCTTTCGCTGGGAAGTGACTGTGCCTTGGAGGGCTGTTGACGTGGCTCTCTGTCTGCAGTGCAAGGTGTACCTGGTGGAAGATGTGCTCATGACCTTC
>NW_009622951.1:13372-26745 GCF_000690535.1 Cariama cristata
CGAGGAGGGGCAGTGGAGGCCCATCCCCTTATTCAGCAGCTGCTGGATCTCATGTGGCTTCTTATGGAGGTGAGGTGCTAGATTGCTGGTTCCTCCCCAGGGATCACAGGGAGGCCCTGGGAGGTGCTGAGGACAGGAGTTTTCCCTAGAAAATACTGGTAGTGATCAGCTTCTTTCCCTTTCTGGTGACAAGACCCCTTTTTTTGTGGTGGACCACCCTCTCACCTAGCTTATCTGGCTGCTGCTTTGCACCCAGGGAATGAGGGTTGAATGCAGAGTAATTGGTAATGGTGACACTGGCAATGAGCTAACGAGGCATTTCTAAGCTTCTCCTGCTGCTAAGGAAACTGGTGATGTTGAATGACTTCCAGCTTCTGGGAACATCAAATTTGTCAATAAGAAATGAGTTGGTCTCTTGGATGTTTTGTAATGCTTATGTGACTGTGGAGGTCTTAAATGCTGCCAAGTACCCCAAGAGATTGATCAAGAGTGTGCAGGACTGGGGTGGAAATGGGCACTGCACTGTCTCCACCTCCAACACCACTGGGGAAAGAACCTCCTCCAACTTCCCATGCTGCTTCCTGTCCAAGCTGGATGAGGTCACTCCTTCCTGCGACACTTGATTGACGCAGCCTTTGCTAGCCACTGGGAAGCTACTGCTGCTGGAATGCTGGGATGGTTACACAGAGCTGATTGCTGCCAGGGATCTACTTGGAGACAGCATGTCTGTCCTTTGGGGTAACAATTTACAGCTGTAGGCACTGGCCTAGCTAGCTGTCATGAAAAGTTTAATTGAAAAATGTCATGACCCCCTCAGGCCCATCATAGAGGTGAAGCTGAACACCCTGGTAGGGCTGCTGTGTTTGTGGAAGAGTTGGCTGTCATCCTGCTGGTTGACTATGAGTTGGACTCAAAAAGACAGCTCTTCCATCATCACGTTTCCTTTCTGGGTTGGTTCTGCCAACACTGTGTGTTGGGTAGGTTTGGGGGGTATGAGGATGGGTGTCTCAGCCCAGCTGAATAGGACCTGGGACTTTGGCTTTTTGTAGATGACTTCTGGGTTGATTTTACTAGTGCAGAAACTTGTTTCCCTGTAGCAAAGCGATGGCACCAACTTCTTGGCTTCTCTCCTGTGGAGTCAGATGCACAAACACTGTGTGTTCAGAGCACCTGCTTTTTCAGTTCAGAAGTTAATACTTCCTTCCAAGGGCACACTTTGGGAACTATAACTGTTCCTGACTCCATGATGTTGCTGTTCAATGTGTTTCTTATTTTCTCAGGAGTATGAAGTGCACGAGTGCCTCAAGCAGCTACTGATGTCCCTGCTGCGGGCTTACAGGTTCTCCCCCATCATCCCAGACCTGGGATTACAGGTGAGCTGCCCTTCTGAATCCCCAGGAGTCTGTGACTAGCCAGCTTCTCTTATGTCCCCTTGTCCAAAGGTACACGATATTTTTGGATTTTGCAGTTGTTTGATCCAGAGATGGCAGTTCTGTCACATTGTACCAATTGAAGAGTCATATCCTCTTCTGTAGATGGAGTCACTTTTGCTTCTCCTGTTTCCCTAGATTCACTACCTCCGGCTCACCATTGCAGTCTTGAAGCATGAGAAATCCAGGAAATACCTACTCAGCAATGTTCTGTATCCTTTGTGCCTCCTCTAGTCTCAGATCTCCCTGCCTTCAATAATGCAGGCAAGGAGACTTCAAGGATCTGCAGGTCCTGGAAGGCAGAAGCCACCCTATCTTTGAGAGGTCATTTCTAATTTCTCAGGTCTCCTCTGTCTGCCTGACACCTACAAAGTTCTGCTTTGAGAAGGGGGAGCAGTGTCATGTAGTTCACATCCTACTAACACAGAGGACTTCATTTCTACCTGACTGACCTCTCTAATGTCCCTAGAGCAAAAACACTTTCAGAGCAGTCCAGCTGACATGCTAGCATTGGGGCGGCTGCTGTGATAACTGCGTGGGGCTTCTGCCAGGAGAAGGGGGTCTGGATCTTGCAGAGCTTTGGGTGGTTGTTTGGAAAGGAGCCTCTCACTACAGCTTTGGAAGCATGCCCTGTACCTTCTCCTGACATAGCTTCTGTGCTTGCTTTAACTTGGCCGCAGCTTCGACGTGCTCCGTTCGGTTGTGTTCTTCTACATTAAGAGCCCGCTGCGTGTGGAGGAGGCTGGTTTGCAGGAGCTCATTCCCACCACGTGGTGGCCAAACCGCTTCACCAAGGAGGTGAGTAAGGGCACATCCACTAAGGAGACTGCAGAAATTTTGTGGCCTGCTGTCCCCATCATTTTCGGGCTGAGGAAATTGGATGGCCCATGTTTCCAGCTGCATTGGCACTGGTGGACCCTGGATTGCTGTGTGAGATCTGTAGCCTCTCCATTACCTTGTCATCTTTATTGTCCCCTTAGAGGGGATGTTTGGGGTGTGTTGCTCAGGACAGGGGAGGGGGACAGATTTCTATGGCAACAGATTTGAACCTCACAGCATCTAAGGAATTAGAGGTTGGCTTCGGTGTCCTCAAACGATCTCCTGCCCTTACTCATTACAAGGCCAGGGAAAGCCTGTTTAGGTGTGCTGCCAGCTGCAGTCACACACTGGCACATTGTTTCAGGGAGTTTCCGCTCTCCATTTGGCAAGATGTTTTCCCAGTGCAGTGATCTCCTACTAATCAGTGTCTGTCCCCCAACCAGGGTAAGGAGAGTAAGGAGGTGAAGGAGGAGAGCGCTGAGGAGAGACTGAGGCGGCGGGCATATGAAAGAGGCTGCCAGCGGCTCAAGAAGCGCATTGAAGGTCTGTGAGGAAGGAGGGAAATTGCCAAGGTCCCACGCCTTTTGTGCAGCCAGGGGGACCAACCCTTGGACTGTTTCCAAATCCCCTTCACGACCTGAAGTCCAGCTGTGTTCCTGCCAGGACAGGCTGTGCTGCAGAGGCAGGGGCCAGCTATGCTGTTACCTGTTGGAGGGCTATGAGTGCTGGGACCCAACTGCACAGACCTGCAGCATCCCACTGTGGGGCATAAGCAAACCGAAACTGCCCTTTAGGGGCATTGTTTATCAACTGTGGATGAATTTGTTGCTAGGTAGCAGAGGAGAAAATTCTCAGTGATGGGATTAGCTTTCTGCTGGCACCAGTTGTTCCTGGGCCCGCCTCTGCTGAGGAGGCAACCTTTCTCCTGGGGACAGGGTACTGCAGTTGGGGTTAGTATGGGTAGTTGCTCTTCAGTGCGTGTTTTCTGATGGTAGACGTGTGTCTCCATTTTAGTCGTGGAAGGTCTCCAGGTTCAGATTCTGAAGCTCCTGCTGAACAACAAGGACAGAGGAGGGGTAAGTGCTCTGTGGCTCTTTTGCTACAGTATCTCCACATCACCAGGCTTGTAAGGCATAGATTTACCACCTGCTTTTCCTCCTGCCAGGGGGAAGCCTCCAGATACATCTTCCTAAATAAATTCCGCAAGTTTCTTCAGGAAAATGCTAGCAACAGAGGGGTAAGTCAGAGGGCCAGCCTTCCCACAAGCCTCACCCTGAGAGCTCTCTGGTTCCTTCAGGCTGGGAGCTCTGCCCTTTTGGCTGGGCTGCTTCCAGCAGTTGATCAACTGAGGTCTAGATATGGCAGGGAGTGGGGAGAAGGAAGAAGATCTAAGACTAGAAAGTGGGCAGCTTATCCAAGTCTTATGCAGTGATTTATAAGAAGGCAATCCTTGGGAACAGCCTTAGGTGGGAGCTAAATGTTCTTCCAAAACCTCTTGGGGAGCACAGCTGTGGAGTGCTCTGCCACAGCTGGCCTGCTGGCTTTGGCATCTTCTTCACTGCCTGGGTCAGGACTGTTCTGGCCCTGGATCAGGCTGTTGGCCTGCAGCTTTGGGAGGCCGGCATCCACTGTTGCAGGAAGCTCGCTCTTCACCTGCACTTTTGTGTTCACGATCAGCCCCATCTTTTGTGGCAGAGGATGTCGTATCCATCCTCCTCTGTCAGACCAGCTGCTTGTTTCAGTGCCCAGGACCTTCTAGAGGCAGAAGCTGCTGTCTGCTGTCAGGGCTGGGCTCTCTACCAGTACTGGAAGCTAGAGATGCTAGCAAGGCTGAGAACACAAAGCTTCTGCCTGCCCCGTGTGGCCACTGGGACCAAGATGCACTTTCACACCTGCCCTTATGGCTGAACTCTTCTTCTTGCCCTAGAACTTGACTGTGTTGTGCCCACCAGAGTACATGGTGTGCTTCCTGCACCGACTTATCGCTGCCCTGCGTTTCTTCTGGGATGGCCACAAGGCAAAGACCCCTGCTGCACTGAGCAGTGAAGGTAAGGCCTGGAGGAGAAGCTTTGAAGGCATTTCTGTGGTTAGGACAAGGTTTGCCTCATGGCAGTGTTCTCCAGGATGCTGAAAACTTTGTGTTTCTCATGGGTGCTTGAGCCTTCTGTCACCCTGTGTTTGTAGTTCCCAGTCACCCTGGGAAATTCCTGCGTGCACATCTATTCCAGTTAACATCCAGACCCGAGTCTTGCAAAGGGGCACCTGTACTGTTTACTAGTTCCCCCTTTATGCTCTGGAGCAGAGTCCAGTATTGATTATGGGTCTGTAGAAGGGCAGCTCAGTGCTCCCATAGTCAGTTTAGGGGAAGATATTTGTCTGGTTTTGTGGTTCCCAGACTGTGGGATTAAGGGGAAACCAAGGCAGTGTCAGTTGCTTTCCCACCCTCAAACCCCACCTTGCCTGTCCTGGCATGATCTGCTTGGCACTCCCTTCTCTTACTTTAGGCTGACCTTTTCTCTAGACTGAATAAGTGCCTTGCGATCCCTGTGGGACTAAGTGACAGAGCTGGAGTAGCCAGGTAGAGAGCTGCTGAGTTTTCTGATCATCCAGTTTCCCCCAGTGACTGTGGCTGGAAGGGAGGAAGTACTGGGAGGCTGCTTGTCCATGGCCATTGGTTGCTTCTGTTTCTGCATGGATCTAATGCTTGCTTCATTGTGGAAATCACCTCTGCCTTAATACCTTGTGCTTTTATGACAACAAAAGTTGTCCAGTCTGGGCCCTAGGGTCTGTCTTAGGAGGGATTACATGTCTACGTGGATACTGTACCTGGGACTCATGGAAAAAAACAATCTCCTTCTCTGTCGTAGAGGCGTACGTCCCTCCTCAACTATTCTATAATGGGAAGGTGGATTATTTTGACCTTCAGCGACTTGGAGGTCTCCTGTCTCATCTTAAGAAGACTCTGAAAGGTATGTGCTCTCATTTCCAATACCTGCATGCAGGTCCTGGCTGGAGTTCACCCAAGAGACATCCCAGGAAGGGAGCTATGAGTATTGAATTGTGATTAAATTTAAGGCGAGGAGACTTGAATTTTAATGAGATGCAAGTTACACTGAAGAAGACACCATCCCTCTTAGGTGGATCATCCTTTAAGTTAACAGTTTACTGTTTATATCCCTGAATGGGGCCTGTGGCTGGTGGAGGGAAGGGGGAGTCTGAGAATACCCTCTGGTGTGGTGCTCCTGCTGCACCACAGCCCAGGGCTGGGAACTGTCAAAGCACTGACCGTCAGCCTGGCTCTGTTGAGTGTGAGGGATGGCCAGGATTTATTTGCTGTGCCACTCTGGGCAAGCAATAGCAGCCCTGTGTATGTACTGCAGCTGTGTGTTTATACGCAGTACGCTACTCTGGCAATAGACTTTCAAAGCGTCCCTTTTGGAAGGGTTAGAAACCCCTTGCTGTTCCATTGGACTTGGTTTGTCTCTGGTTTCTGGCTACTAATGTGTCATTTGCATTTGGCTCAGATCTCTCTTCTCCTTAGTGTGTTTGCAAGATTAGGACCATTTTCTCTGTCTCAAGTTGATCCCTGGCTGTTCAAAATTAGATTAATTAACTTGAGAACCATGTAATCTCTGGTCTCTTACCAAGGTCTTCCTGGCCAGCTTTAAAGACAGGGCTATGGACTAGAGGACATGTTGTTCGGGCTTTGTACAGCATAGCCATCAGTGCAGCCTTCCTCTGGGCTGAGAATGGTTTCTCATCTGAGTCCTGGTCCTAGTGACTTGGGGATGTATCGTGGGACAACACTGAAGAGCTGAATGCTTAAAAAATGGTCTCTGGCCCTGAGTTTCCTTCCAGTTTGGCCCTGGTGGTTGTCCACTGGTTTCTTAGTTATTCTGTTTGTTGCTGGTAGGATCAGGAACAGAAATGGGTCCTGGGTGAGCAGCACCTGTCACTGCTTGTTCTCTGCTGTGTTAGCAAGGGCAGAGCTATTCCATATAAGGAAGCTGGGGGGAAGGTGAGCTTGTCCTGATAGAGCATCCGACTTCGCTGGCTGCTTCTCTACTGCCAAGAAGCAGGAAAGAGGATGAGCCTAGGACTGCCTTGTGAGAAGCGAAGGGTGACTCCTGTGTTCACAGCTGCTTTGGTGTGCTCTTTGCAGATGACCTGGCCGCAAAAGCCAATGTCCTGATTGACCCTGCGGAGCTGCAGGCAGTGACTATGGATGATCTCGATGAAGATGAGGAATCAGCAACATCAACAGCGCAGGTGAGCCATGTACTGTTATTCACCTGCAGTGGCCCTAGTGCCATGGCAGCAAGCTCAGCCTCTGACTAGAAAAGCTTTGCTTTAGAGGAAGGCCGTGTCTGGGCCAGGACTGTAACCAGTCCATGGACAACCAGATAAACAGCTGCACTTGCATGAGGATCACTGGAGATCAGCAAGGTACTGGATGCACTGAGTTTGAGTAGCAAAATTTTCTTTGCTCTGCTCTCTCATTACCCACTGATCTGAATGTGCCCCCTCCCCTCCATGGCAGCTCTTGGTGCTTGCATTTGAAAGCGTGCAAGGCAACTGCAGACAGAGCAGCTTCTTGCTGTGCAGATCTGCTCCTTGTACCTGGCATGTGGCCTTAGAGGAAGGACTATCCATTTACTAACCTGGCACTGCTGGCCCAGCCACAATAGGGAGGGTATATGCTCACCTTCCAGTGGCCACTGTGCATCTATACCGACATCCTTGCAGGGACAAGGGAGGAATAGCAGGCAGCCAAAGAACTAGAACCATTTCTCTCTTAATTTCTTTTCAGTCTCAGCGTCCGTCTACCACTCTGGCCATTGGCGGAGCTCTTGCCAGACCTGGCTGGCTCAGCTCCCCCACCCTGGGCCGTGCCAACCGCTTCCTCAGCACAGCAGCCGTCAGCCTGATGAACCCGCGGCGGCCTCTTGGCACCCTGGAGAAGACTAAAGTGCGCACACTAAGTGTGGAGCAGCGGACAGAGGAGGACAGTGAGTACTGCTGCTGTGTGCTAGCATGGCCCAGGTGGTCCCTGGGAGAATGACATCTTCCAACTCCCAGTACTCTCAAGAGGAATGCAATCTGTCAACTGCCAGCGGTGCTCCTTCCCATTCCTAGGGCATGCGGACACCCACAAGTCCACAGTTAACCACTTTGCCATCCTGAACATGACACTGGTGATGCTTTCACTCTCTAAATGTAAGGACATGCTGCCTTGCTTCCTGCAAGTGCAGCAAGACTTTGCAGGAGGTGGTTCAGAGGCAGCTGTAGCCATGCTTGCTCTGAACACAGACCAGCCAGAGGATGACGTGTGCAGTAGCAGCACCATTGCTGTTGGGTTGGGTCAGGCAGGCCTCTGAAGCGTGTACAGGGCTCGAGGACGTGGGACTTGCATGGCCTAGGTCTGTTTGAACAGATCCGGCACGTCAACCTGATGCAAATAGTGAGATGGGAATGATGTGTTAGTGTATCTAGTGAGTCACATGGGCTGGGAAGGAACACTGTGTTACAGAGGCACGGCAGGGCTTTGGCTTCAGAGAGGTGCAGGCAGAAGCTGAGGTGCCAAAATGCTTTGCTGAGAGCTTCTCTTCTGTGTTGGGGATGCATTGCAGTTGAAGGCAGCCATGGAAATGAAGGTCTCTTACTGGGCAGACCGCCAGAGGAGCCAGACCAGCCCATCACAGAGAATTCCCTCCTGGAAGTCCTGGATGGGATAGTGATGATGTACAACCTCAGTGTCCACCAGCAGCTTGGGAAGGTAAGCGGCACATACTATACAGGAATCCATTCCCCAAACATCCATGCTTCTACACTGACTCTATTTTCTGTCTATTTAGTGACTTCATGTTCCCTTTCCTTCTCCCAGCCCCTCTGGGGGATCTGGTTTCATGCTTATAAAACCCTTGTTTACTGTTGGAATCCACTGTTTTTCAGATGGTTGGTGTGTCAGATGATGTGAATGAATATGCCATGGCACTGAAAGACACAGAGGAAAAAATTAGCCGCTGCCCAAAGAGGGTAAGTGTCTCTGGTCTCCCAGGTTCCTTCTCTGGTAGAGCCTCAGTATCTGGCAAAAAGGATGAAGCACAGTGGGTGATTTCTAGCCTTGGAGCAGCCAGTGTCTTGGATGGGGTAGTAACCCATGCCTGGAGCTAGCAGCCCCATTTCATCCTGTGCCAACTCATTGTTGGGACTGAAGCAACGTCTTTGGCTTCTCCCAGACAAGCCATGGCAGCTTGCAAACCTCCATGTGCTGCAGACACCTCAGAGCCGGTCTCCTGGGGAAGGGGCTCTCCAGTGCTGGGCTGGAGGCACATCTGTCCTATTCAAGCTGCTGGAAACTGAGTGTATCTGATGATACATTAAAAAAGTATCTGACAGTAGTTGACTGTAAAGCTGCTGCCCACACTGAAATGGCATCTGCATCAGGCCTTGTGGGCTGCAGCTGAGACTGCTAAGTGCTCTTTATAGCACTGTTTCCCATTCCCTCCACAGAAAGGCTGCTGACCCCTTTCCCTCCTAGCTCACTAGCTAACACCAGGATGGTATTTGGTTTTGCATTATTTGTCCAGCTCTGAAAAACGATGCTATAAATGGCCATGACATCTGCCCTCACATCTCTGCACTTTTTTCAGAGGAGAGACATCCACGAGGAACTGCTGAAGAGCCAAAAGGTCTTCTCCGAGAAGCTCAATCACCTTAGCCGACGCCTTGCTTGGATAAATGTCACTATTTATTCGAAGGTGAGCAGGAGCATAATGTGAGCAACTCAGTGGAGACAGAGCAAGTGTGCCTCTATATCTGTGCTGCTGGGCTCACATGCCACAAGTGTCATTTTCCCTGGTGTTGGAGCAATGCCGATGATCTCTGAGTCTTGTTTGTCCCTTCTTGTGCATCAGAGACTCCTTCCTAGGCCTGGACCTCCTCCTGTCCCAAGCTTGGTCCCGTAGGGTTTGTTAGGACACAGCTCAGTCTGTGTGGTGCTGTAGGCTTTCCCTTGGGGCAGCAGGCCTCTGCACCATGGAAAAAAGGGTGCAGGTCAAAGGGAGATTCAGTTCTCAGGGCATGACTAGAGGATAAAGGCTACTGTGAACTGCTTCCCTGAGCTGTGCCGTGTGTCATACGGGGGTCTCACTAGTGCTAATCTTCCTGAAATCTGCAGGATCGAAGCCTAGGGGGTTTTGTTCAGGTGTTCTCCGCTTCTTTACTTGGTTCCCACATAGAGAGAGTGCATTCTGCATTTAGTAACACAGTGACTGTTTGCACAGGTTGTCCCTTTTCCCTGCATTCCCCATTTTCCAGGATAAAGTCTCTGGTCTGTTTTCTCACGAGCAGTTTTGCTGTTACGCTCCGCTGATCTCCTCTTCCTGTCTTCTCTTGCACACTGCCTTGCCCCATCTTTGCTTGTAGCTTTTTTTGTGCTGGGGAAGAAGATGTATTTCCCTGAACATGCAGTGGCAGCAGGATCTCTGCATGTGTCCCAGGATGTCAACAGGGAGGGGAAGAGTGATAGTTCCTATGAACGTGACTGGCAGAGCTGCAGCGGCTGATCCTGACTCATGAGCTCTTTGCTCATCCCCTCCTTCATTCCCGGAGCAGAACTGCAAGGCACTGTGCTGTGCTGCAGAAGCTTGCCGACTGCATTAGCATAGCCCATGCTTGCCAGAATATAAACCTTTCTTCCCGGACTGCAGTTGAAAGGCTGAGGGACATTACCGGTGTGCGTTGCAGGTATCGCTGCAATGGCCCGTGCAGAACTGCTATTCGTGTCTCTAGATGATCTATTGTCATATTAAACGAAGGTGCCCGCCTCCCATCAAGAGTGCGGTGTCACCTTTCTGGATGAATCAGCAGCATCTGGGAGTGAAGGTTACAGTCTTCCTTGCTTGTGCTCCTGCCTCTGTCTGCTTGGCCGGCAGGGAGAGCAGGTCACTAGCTGGCTGGGGCTCTGAAGTGTGCTCCAGGAGCCGAGCGGGCTTGCTCTGGAGCAGAATATCGCTGCATGGAGGAGCTTGTCCATACTGCCTGTACCTTCAGGGCTCCATCTCACAGCCATTGCAGGTGCCTGCAGTTTCCCAATGGAGACAGCCACTCAGCAGGCTCCTGCGTCCCTGGGACTTGTGTGCAATGGAGGGAAACATCTATATGAGTGTTGCAGGCACTGCTGATGCTGATGGAAAGAAAGAGACTGGGTCTGTCTAGAGGTGAAGTCCTGCTCTGTGCTGAGGTGGCAGAGCACAGGAGAGGCTGCTCCTTCCTCAGGGGAATTAGTCACTAGTTTATTCTAGGCTGAGGGATTCAAGGTTAGATGAAAGGGAGTGCTACAGCTTAAAAACACTCTTAGTTTCAAAGTAGATAATCGTACCTTCAAAACATCCCTGTGGGAAGACCATTTCAGCTTATTTTATTACAACGCTGTATTTATCCATCACACTGTGCGTAATCATATCTTGGTGTAGACTTTCTTCTAGCTTGGCAATACCTGAAATGACATTTTGAGGTTATCAAGTCTTAATAAAACCAAATGCAACTTTCTTTACCTTAACGTAGTCTGCACAATTGCTTTTTATCCTGAAAGCAACAGTTGAGCTGGGATATGTGTCGGTGTGGTCATAAAGGCATCTTTCAGTCAATTTAGTTGATTTGCACTAGTTCAGTCTAATTTACAGAACAAACCCATGTAAATCTCCCAAAGGTGGTAGCAACATGCTTTAGAAAAGCCACTAAGCAAATGAAATCACTTATCTGCACCTCTGTTGTTTTTTTTTTTAAAATTAGAAGTATAACCCTCCCCCATTTATTTTTATGCAAATTGCTGTTGCTTATGATATTTCTTGGCATTGCAGGATATGAAATGATATTTCCTCTTTTTATGGCTTTGTTGGTGCTTTTTTTTATAGCTTAAAGTTATGTAGATGCCCTCAAATTTCCTGTTTTCAATTTAGGACCCCCTGAGTTTTGCTTAGAGAAACCAGAGGCTGATGTTCCTCAGGACAGGAAATCTGGTTGAATGGCTGGCACAGAATCTGAAAGGCTGTGGCTGCCTATTGCAAAGATCATAGAATCATTATGGTTGGAAGAGACCTCAAAGATCATCAAGTCCAACTGTATACCCGATGCCACCATGCCCGCTAAACCCACTAAACCATGTCTTGAAGCGCCACATCTAAACATTTTTTTAACACGTCCAGGGATGGTGAGTCCACCACCTCCCTGGGGAGCCCATTCCAATGCCTAATGACTCTTAGAGTGAAGAAGTTCTTCCTAATGTCCAGCCTGAACCTCCCCTGGCGCAACTTGAGACCATTTCCTCTCGTCCTATCGCTAGTTACTGGGGAGAAGAGACCAACCCCCACCTCACTACAGCCTCCTTTCAGGTAGTTGTAGAGGGCAATAAGGTCTCCCCTGAGCCTGCTTTTCTCCAGACAAAACAACCCCAGAATTTGAGTTGGTATGAGCTTTGAGCCTATTCCCATTTAATTCATACAAAGGAACAGCTTGCTTTCCAGCACATTTATGCTGGGTTTGCTAATGTCTGCCTTCCTTGAGCCAGTGTACATGGAATAAAAACTAGCACACGTTTTTTGCATTCAGGCCTGTGTGGTCAGATATACCCTACCAAGAAGTAGTTCTTGGAGCATTTCAAGGCTCGGTGAGAAAAAAACACAGTTGATCTGGTATCATGTTGGTGATGGTTGTGCTCTGAGCTTGAGCTTGGTGTAGAGATCTCTGATTGTTCCTTCCACCTCATGCTTCTGTGGCTCTATGAAAAAAACGAATGGAACAGATCTGGTTAATGAACTTAGAGCAGTGGTCTGAGGAACATCTCGGATATGGAGCTGTTTCTGAGGTCTAAGTGTGGTGCTGATCGTTGTCTTTCTCCAAAGAGAAACTGGACAAAACTGAATGGGGATTGTGTTTTCTGTGGCCAGGAGAAGATGCAGGATGTATATTGGCTGCTGCGAGTGTGCATCCGCACCATCGAGCATGGCGACAGGACAGGCTCACTTTTTGCATTCATGCCAGAGTTCTACCTCAGCGTGGCTATGAACAGCTACAGCGCACTCAAGAACTACTTCAGCCCTGTAAACAGCATGGAGGAACTTCCAGGTAAGGGGATGGGGAGGCCTTGCTAATATTCGTCTGATAAAGTCTAAAGCAAGCCACATCCTTAAGGTGAAGTAGTGGTAGTTGGGCATCATCCTTTCTGTGTCTTTTCCTGGTTGTGGTGTGCTGCACCAGTATATTGTCTGTGTGCTGTGGGGTAGGTGCTGAGTGCTGTTCCTTGAGTAGGAACCCACTGGTGAGCCGTGGCCGTTGCTCTTCTCAGGCAAGGGAACCCATGCCTTGCCCAAAGCTGTTGCAGTGTTGGTTGTAATGAAAATCACTGGCAGCTATGGATTTTGTTTCCAAGGAAGTACCAGGAATGGACTGGGATGCTGGAAGGTGTGATTGCCCTGGCAGTGTGTGCCACTGCCTGCTGGTTTCTGAGGGAGAGGAGATGTGCCATGAGTGCAGGAGCTGGGACTGCTTTCGAATCCTGCTGGGATTTGGCTATGTTCTTATGGAAATGAACACCCACTTGATGCCAAGAGTCTGTGTTTAGGTGGATTCCCTCTGTGCACGTTCTGTGCTTTTCCTGGCTAAGTGATCCAACTTTGCTCTTAGTGAGTAGTTCTGTGCTTTCCAGAGCCTACGAAGGCAAGAAGAGTGTCTGTTCCCGTCAACAAGACATAGCTAAAGTATTCACATCCATTAAGCAGGGGCTATGCCTGCTCTTATAGGGAGCAGCAAAATTGAGTGGTAGCAGATTTCTTCAGGGCCTGCAGGCTGGACATGGCTTTTCTGCATAGATCTAGGGTGTTATTTGTGTTGCTCAACCTCTTCTGCACTGGGCACCTCTCCCCTGCCATCCAACTCAGTTGCATGGTTTTATCTTTCTGTGAGTAACTGTTTCAGGTTCTGCAGTCTGAGGTGAGAGATGTGAGGTGAGAGTCTGAGGTGAGAGATCTCTGTTAGAGACAAATGTGTTTTCCCAGCTGTCTGTTTTGACAACTAGACACACAACAAAGCTGCAGTTAGCTGTAGCAGGCATGAATTCCATGG
>NW_009622951.1:26794-37715 GCF_000690535.1 Cariama cristata
GGTGTGACCCCTGCTCCCTCCTTCTCTTTGCAGGCTATGAAGAGACCCTGATGCGCCTCGCTGCCATCCTGGCCAAGCATTTTGCTGACTCAAGGATTGTGGGCACAGGTAAAGCTGCACTCCTCTGCTTTGGGGTGATAATGTTGCAGGTCTGGCCAGTGTCACTGCCAGTGGCTCACTAGACTTCTGTTGGGATCTATCTGCTGAATCTGTTGAGTGCTTTATGCCTCCATGTACAAAGAGACACTGGGCACTGCCCTTGTCCGGTGTGTCCTGCTTATTCCAGCATTAGATTCATGACCTAGCATACCCTTTTGAGAGCAGGACTCACGTCCCAGCTACTTGCATGTCCAGTCTGGGGTTATTCCTTAGCTGCCTGAGCATAAGTACACTCTCCACATCAGCTGGGACAGTGTGCCTCTCTAAGTAAGGGTCAGTCCCTCCCAGCCTCTGGTGTTCAGGTACTCCCTCGTATGCTGTGTGCCCTTGGGTGCCTGGCCTAGTCCCTTCTCATTCCTCCTCAGACATCCGGGACTCCCTGATGCAGGCGTTGGCCAGCTACGTCTGCTACCCCCACTCGCTGCGGGCTGTAGAGAGGATCCCAGAAGAGCAGTAAGTGCTGCCCTGCCTGTTCCCGGGGAGCTGGGGCAGGGCTCGGGTGGTGGCAAGGCTGGGTGGAGGAACAGGCGGGCTGCCCAGCACCGATGAGGGTCCAGGAGCTGCAGCAGGGTGCTAGAGTTTATTTGTGAGCCTTCTCTCACCCTTATGCCAGTGGCTTTGCTCTGCCCCAGCTCCATGAATCCTATTGTGTGTCCTATTTAATCCTCTGTCTAAAACCCTTTGGTCTGACCAATGTCCTTGTCTGACAGGCGAATCTCCATGATGAAGAACCTCCTGGCTCCTTATGAGCAGCGACCCTGGGCACAGACCAATTGGATCCTCGTCAGGCTGTGGCGGGTGAGCATCCTGCGTCCCTGCCCCTCTCAATGTCTGGGGCTGATTGGACACTGAACACTTCACTTCCCAGTAGCAGCAAAACTCAACTGTTTTCCAGCCTCTAAGATCTTTCCTTATCTCTTTTACCAGGGCTGTGGCTTTGGGTACAGATACACACGGCTCCCACACCTGCTGAAAACCAAGCCTGAGGATGCCAGCCTCCCCAGCCTGCAGAGTGAGTGGGGCAGGGGATGGGCACTCGGGATTATGATGGGTGGTGAGGGAGGACCAGCCTGTTCCCTAGCAGCTGTCCCTACAATGGACCAGGCCAGCTGGTGAGATGGCTGCTGAAGTAGGGTTATCCTGGCCAAATATCCCAACCTGATCTTTGCAGCCAGCATTTCCTTTCCTGGACATCCCCAGCCTCTCTGCACTGGCTGGTGACTCTTTCGCATGCTGGGTGGTTGGTTAGGTCTATCACAAAGAGGGATTCTGTCCTTCAAGGGAGAGAGGCCCAGGCCTGCATCTTTACCAGAGCTTTGCCCCAAAATGTAAGCCTGGGAGAAGGCTTTCTGATGTCCACAGCAAGCAGCTGCTGTGGGGAGGAGTTGATGAGCGTGCCAGGCAGGTGCCTTGTGAGAGGGAGTGGGTGCCCAGGGAGGCAGGGCACTGGGCAAGTTTGCAAGCAGGGAGTGTTTTAACCAGGCATCTCAGAGCCTGGCAGAGCCTGTCCTGCCTTTGGCACTGCAGTTTGGTTCTCGGCACTCTCACTGTACTGAGGGGTTCCTCAGCTCTGTTGTGGCTGACAAAGATGTGGAGAGGAGAAGGTACCTCTCTTGAGCTGAAGAACATGTCCCCAGCTTCACCCTTGCAGGGTCTGGGCCCATCTGGATGCATTCCTGACCACTCGTCTGCTGTGGAAAAGGCTTTGTGCCAGACCTTGCTCCTGGAGAGCTGCACAGGGATGGGGGACAGAGGGTGTTGCAGCCTGACATGGGCAGGTGGCATGTGGAGGTGCACACTAAGCCCCTTCCAGTGGGGAGAGCTGCTTGTCTCTTTTTTAACGGCACTCTTGTTCTCTTTCTCTCTCCTGCCCATGGGTGACCAGGAGATCTCTCTGTTGCTAGTTTCCAGAGTAAGTTTATTATGTGACCCTCTCTTGTCTGGTGAAGTAGCTTTAGAGAGCTCCCTCCTTCCCCTCTTCTGTCTAGAGAGAACCTTCAGGGATCAGAGGGCTTCACACAATGATAATTTTTCTCAGTTATGTCCCTGGGAGATGCCAGGCAGGCTGGCGCCCACGTGGCAGTCTCTGAGGCTGCATCATGGACCCACTGTTATACCTGTTTTATCAGGGTTACCTCTGGGGTCAGAGCCCTGCTGCAGGCTCTGCCAGCCTTGGGTTCCTCTCATCCTTGGAGGATGATGGAGAAGCCCTGCTACACATGCAGGAGAGACACTGTGACCGTCCCCTCATGCTCTTACCGCACAAGCAAGCCTGGAAATGGCTGCCACCAGTCCCATGGGGTGGAGACTGAACTCCCCCTGTCCCAGAGAGCTCTGAGGCAGGAGCAGAGTTCCTCAGCTTTCCAGGCCTCTCTCCATCCATGTCCGGTTGGCTCCGGACAGTCTGAGCCTGGAGTAGGCTGGGCTGGCTACTGGGGACTTGCTCCTGGGATTGCTATTTTAAGGCACAACCAAATCAATAATGAATGCTGATTTAATTGGCGAGGGACAGGGGACTCGGATGTGTCCTTGAGATGCTTCCTAGGGAAGGAGGAGGAGATGACCCCCCTGCCTTCCCACCCGTCAATCTTCACCTTGTTGCAATTTGAGCATTGGCAGGGACAACGGGACAAACTGCTGAGCTGAAGGAGATCTCTGTTTGTCTGGGTCTGGTTCAAAAAAGGGAGCTTTGTCAAATGCTTCTTCTCTGGTGCTCCAGCCTTGTCATGCTTTTGGGATGCTTCCTTGGAGGACTCTGCACAGGTGGGGAAGGTGTGCTGGCACTGCCTTGCCGTATCAATGAAACACACAGGGCACAGACCACCTGGTCTCCTACGCTGCCTTTTGCCTGTGCTCGCTGATGGAGAGCAGCGAGATGGCTGCCTGAGCAGGGGAGAGGCTCAGAAAGGCCGTGTCTGTTCCTGCTTGCTCCTCGAGTTGTTCCTTAGCCCGACTGGCACCAAGCAGCTCTTGTGCAGGCAGGACTCTGCCTCCAGCTTGGCTCCTGAGAGCAGATGGGGGTCTTGTTCAGAGGCAGGGGCACTGCTGGTCGGCGACTGCTGTAGGAACTTGTTTTACTTTCATTGTGGCTTGTAGGCAAGGCCGGGTGCTGTTACGGCACACACATGGTGAGCAGCAGCGGTGACCCTGTGCCAGGCCCAGCCTGTCTTGCTTTTACCGAGCTGCAGGGTGGCTTCAAGTTGCAGCACAAGGCTCCTGTGCCCCAGGCCTTCTGCCCACGCATCCATCAAGCAGTGGAGGGTAGGTGGATGGGACCATGAGATCATCTAGCTGAGCTGTTGTGCAGTGTGGGCCAGAGAATTCACCTGCGTCCGCTTCCCAAGTCCAGCAAATTGCCTAAGTTAAAGCGGTCTTTCAGGAAGCAATCCTGTCTTGAGCTTACAACACCAAAAGCATCAGCTGGTGGCAGTTGAACTGTCCAAGCCCTTCTGATGGTGGTTCCTCACCCTCAGAAATAAATCCACTACTTTTTCCCGACGGGAATGTACCTAACCTCATCTTCTGCCTTCCACTGCTGCTGCTCTGCTTTTCTCTGCTGGGTTAAACTGTGCATTACAATATTTTATTCTTCAAAAGTGCTTGTGTAGCAGTGTAAACTTACTTCTTGGTCTTTGTTAATGGTGAAAAGGAAGTGCAGCCTCTGTCTTATTCAGGAAGGGGTTTTGCTTTTTTGTGAGCCCTGGTGTTCACTCTTCCCATGTTTTTAGCAGCCCCAGAGGTGCTAGTGTTTAGCTGGCTGGCACACCCCCCTGATCTGCTGGTCATGGAGCCAAAACTTGCGTTAGCCTGCTTACCAGTGCTTTGCTTTGGAGGCATGCGTGAGTCCCAGGCGTGCACTGGGGCATCCTGATGCCTTGTACTCGACCTTATTGATATCTCATCCCCTGAGTGCCGCTTGCTTTCCTTCTGCCTCACCCTGCAACATTCCCTTTGGTCCTCTCTAAATACATCTTTAAACGGGCACAATTTACTGGTGACATGGATCACTGCAACCCCAACTTACCTCTTTCACTGCTGTTTCATCAGTCCAACAGCCACTGAGCGGCAGCTATTTCACATCTACATCTAGATCCTTTCAAAACATCAGATTAGCGTTGGGTGGAAGTGCTTTGCTTCTGAATCTGGTCCATTTGGGGCTTCCCTCCTCTGTGCTCCCAGCTATACTGTGTATGCTACGGTGTCCAGAGATCCCTCTGGGCTGCTGACCAAGAAGTCTCACAAATAGCCTTGTTGTAAATCTTCCTGGGTCATTAGCAAACTATAAAGTACATAATTATCCTCCTGTGATGAAAGTACATGACCCTGCTTCTTCACAATTACCTAGTAGGAGCACTTATTGAAGGCTTCCACTTAGTCTGCTTTATTAATTTTTAACTCTATCTATTAATGGGCCTCTGCTACTGTTAGACTTTCTCCCATTACTACTTTTTTTAATAATTCTGCTAGAATTTTTTCCTATAGTTGAAGAAACTTTGCATGTAGCGTGGCGAATCGTGGATGTTTCTTTTATGTCTTCTCCTTATGTTACCCTTTTTCTCCTTGTTTTCATCATCCACTGGCTATGTTTGATTATGTTCACTTTACGTTTTACATTCTAACTTAGGTCTTTGCTTCATCCTGGTCTCAGTGAACCTTTTAACCCAAGTGCTTGCTGTAGCACTGAGGCTTTCTGACTGCCTGATAAACTTGTTAAAGAACTGGCTGGTTTTATTCACTGTTTCCCCCCCGCCCCTAGATTTATTTTTTTTTTCCCTCTGACTATTTTGCTTATATTTTTGTGGGGAAGTTTCTGTTGTGGAAACATCGGATGTATCTATAACCGCTTGGGGCCATGCTCTGTTGCCCACATTAAATGTATTGAGGTCATAATTTCTGGCCTTGGAAAACCACCGATTTCTGTTTCAATGACTGATCTTTATCTGTCATAGTGAAGGCTAAGCCAAGATTAAGTGGCTTTTCTATTAGGGAGTTACAAGTTTTAAGAACACTAATGACATACTATTGCCAGGATCAAGAAAGTAACCACATCAGTGAGTATCCACAGACTCCCTGTGAAATGAAGTCACTGTCTGAAATGGCACACATAAGGGATGTGTCTTTACCCAGGAGGGCAGTGGTAACTGAGATGTGAAGGAGGTAGATGGAAATGCCTCAGCAAAGGTGAAGATCTTGCAAATGAAGATGAGCACAGCACCAGGGCTAGGTTTCTGGATGCTGCTAATAATTGCCCCGTGGAGAACATCATCTGCGAACTCATGCAAGGGACGAAGCTGCTCTTGCTGTATTCCAGGGCTGGTTCCTTATGTTGCTTTCCAAGAGTAGCGGTGATCCAGCATCTTTAGATTCAGAATCCTCTGGGGA
The DNA here is from genome assembly GCF_000690535.1 of Cariama cristata. Taxonomy (NCBI): domain Eukaryota; kingdom Metazoa; phylum Chordata; class Aves; order Cariamiformes; family Cariamidae; genus Cariama; species Cariama cristata. The sequence continues at coordinate 32,336 of NW_009622951.1, forward strand.
GCAACAAAAGCCAAGGAAGTCCACTGTTTCCTGGTATTAGCTTAAAACCTTAAAAAAACCCTACATAACTGGAGAAGTTTGACAAGAGGCACCACTTTTTAATGCTTTTATAGACTGGCACAGTCTTTGCCAGCAGCAGGGAAAGCATTTAAGAACCTAGAATTGGAGATTTGGAGCAAATTCACACCACTTATTGGAAAAAGACCATGAGGAAATAGTAATTGGCTAAAAATCAGGATAAAGCAAGTAATTACAAGCGTAAGAGCATCCTTCAGAAAGCCAAAACTGCCTTCAAATGAGGTAGGCTTTGGCTGGGCGATTCATTTTGAAATCTGTCCTGACTTGAGACATTGGTAAAAGAGGCTTTGGCAACAGACCAACAGGGCAACCCGCAGAGCTCATCCGTGAGGAGTGGTGATCCTTGCCTAGAACTGCTTTGGTACTTGGAGGCTGGAAGGAGGCTAATATGTCAGCAGTTTTAATAAAAAGCACTTTTTACATGTTGAGGAGAGGCTGGGGAAAAGAAGACACAAAAATCTTAACCCTACAAAAGGACCTTCCAATTCTGAATGACTGGGAGAGAAAACATAGATGGAACTCAGCATCGCAAGATGTAGAGTGGTGAACGTGAAGGGAAAATGTGATTAAAAATCAGTGGGCTGCGAGCTGAGCATAACCCTTAGAGACAAGATTGCAGGGTGGGCTCCCTGGGACCTGTGTATGCGCCCTTCTGAGGAAAGAGCCATGGTATTTCAGATGTGACCTCCCCAGGGCCAAGCAGAGGGGTGACACCTCCCCTTGATCTGCTGAGTACATCCTCCTACCATCACTCAGCCCTTAGTTGTAGCAAGAGCCCTCACCTGTCCCCTGTCCAAGCTGGTATCTACCATAACCTCTTTAACGATGCCCAGACCGTTGTTTCCCAGCCAGGACTGGGGTCATTCTTCCCCAGATGCAGAATTTTCTTCTTGATGAATACAATCAGTTTTTTTTATCCTAGTCCTCAAGTTTCTCAGGGTGCTTCTCTAGTGCCTCTAGACTCATTTAGTGTCACCTCCAAATTTGGTAAGAGTCTGCTGTGCCCCATCATCCATCATTGACAGAGAAGACAACAAGGTGAGCTCCCATGTTGACTCCTGGCCTTCTCCACTTGCGCCTTGCAACCAGCAAGTTCCTAAGGATCTTGAACCATAATTCTTACAAAAGAGTTATCCTTGAACTGTCATCCTATTGTAATCTTTTGGAAAATATCAGCTTGATGTCCAGTCAAAAGAACAAATTACACAACAGCAACTATGAGGAAAGGAAAACAGAACAAAAACAAAACCACATTATGTCTTTGTACAAATCTGCCACGCGCTTGTGGTTTGGATGCTGCGTGTGCTTCTGATTCCACCTCTCCAAAGAAAATCTGGGAGAACCAGCAAGGCTGAGGGAGGGATGGTGAAGGGGACAAAGATGTGACGGTTTCTGTATGAGAAATTGCACGGGCTAAGGGTGTTCCCGTTTGAAAGACTGTCATAAAGGGCTAAAATCATGGCTAACTGGAGGAATTGACTGGAGAGCAGCATCTCGCTGTCCCTCCCACCAGAAGGAGGAGGTTGCAGAGCATAAATATTATCAAATAAAGCAAGTAGAAGCCAAGCTCAAATCCGAATTCCTCCTTCTGCACACAACTGGGCTGCGAAATGTTGCTCCGGGACATGTTCAATGCTAAAGGCTTACACAATTTCAAGGGACACTGAGTAATAAATCCACTGAGGACCACTAAATAGGTAAAAAGGACATCTGGCTCAGGCAGTCCCTGAGCCACATGTAGCCAAGGGCTGGGAAAGTACTTGCGGGTGGGAGTAGGACATCAAAGACGTTTGTTGTGATGAAATCCCTCCCAAAGATGTGCATTTAGGCAGGATCAAAGCCAGGGCACTGGCCTGCCCAGAGTGATTGTGCGCTGTGAGACATCTGTGCGTGTCCTCCATAACAACAGAATCTCATTGCTCTTGCTAGTGGGTATTTACAGAATAATTTATCCTGTTCCCATTTGAGTTGATGGTCTCCTGCCATCCCTCTCTGGCTTTTCTAATCCCAGCTAGTGATCTTCCTGTAGTTATGCCTCGCTTCTTGATCCCTAGGGATGTGATGGAGGTCACCCTGTGTTTCCTTTGCCCGTGTTGGCCTTCCGAGCAGGCTGCCACCCCAAAGACCTTCTGCAGTCACAGCACAGCTTGTTCCTCTGGGCACTACAGTGCTGGCACTGCCAGAGTCTCTGCCTGCTCTTACTAATAGCTTCTAGTAGAGGGAAAAGTAGTTAGACTGTGGTTTTACCCTATGTTTGGTAAGTCTGCTCAAGTTTCTTTCTCCAAGCCCTGAATTTTAGCCTGTGATTTGAACTCTGGTACCCATCCCTTGTAGTGTTGAATGGTTTTGTGAGCCTTTCACTGACAGAGAGTCCTTCTGCTACTGAGAAGCGTCCATCCCATTTGTGTCCCCTTCCTTTCCCTGCCTGTCCATGGAGGCCGGTGCCCGACACAGCCCTGATTGTGTTTCCCAGCTGCTGGATCTGACCCTGTCTATGCTCTTGATAGTGAAAAAGCCCAGAAGCGAGATGCCACGTACCAGGGGGACGTGTCTGTGCTTGGGCTGAACCTGGCTGGGGAGCATGGGCGGCTCTGCCTGAGCCTGCCGAGGGCAGAGACAGCCCCAGCTCCGTACAGAAGCCCCTCAGGAGTGGGATTTACTACATACCTTCTTCCGCAGATGCTGGCAGACAAGCATGGCCACGTGAGGCCAGGGTTGGCTGTACTGGCTGTGGACAGCTGCTGCCACACAGGAATCAGGATTAATTAATGCTGAGCTGACCGTGGGCCTCTGCAGAGCTGAGCGGGAGGGATGCTAAGCTGCAGGGCAGCGCTCCTGTGCACGTGGGCAACAGCAAGCACACAGGGCTCTTCCCTGGTTAACTCAGGCTGGCGTTGCAAAAAAGTGCTTGGAGGCCCAACAGGCGAGATCGCTGCTTAGAATAGTGCTTGCACCCTAGCTCCCAGTGCCCTGCCATCTCTGCTTACTGTAAGACAAGCCAACATTTACCAAGCCCAGGACCAGCCTCCCAGCCTGCCCTTGCCCCCCGCCCAAGGCTGCTCCGGGTGCAGGCCACTGAAGCTGTCGTTGTCTGGTTGCAGAACCATGTCCCTCCACCTTGCTGCAGCGGCACATGGCAGACCTGCTCCGCAGCGACCGCGACCTGGCCCCCAGCTTCCTCAACAGCGTCCTCAACCAGCTGAACTGGGCTTTCTCTGAGTTCATCGGCATGATTCAGGAGGTGAGTGTGCCACCCGGGGCTGCAAAGTGCAGCCCTTGATGGGTACCTGTGTTCCTACACGCAGCAGGGTGCAAGACGCAACTCTCAGGGTTGGGCGTTCCCATGCATGGGAGCTGAGCTGGACTGGGGGTCACGGCCCTCCTTTTGGGAAAGGGCACCTTGTTAAGCTGTCTCCGTTGCTTGGCAGATCCAGCAAGCGGCAGAGCGCTTGGAGAGGAACTTTGTGGACAGCCGCCAGCTGAAAGTGTGCGCCACCTGCTTTGACCTGTCGGTGAGCTTACTCAGGGTGCTGGAAATGACTGTCACGCTGGCGCCAGAGATCTTTCTCGACTGGAATCGCCCGTCGTCAGAGCTGCTGCTTCGGAGGCTTGCCCAGGTACAATCCTTTAGCGGGGTGTGAAGAAACATCCTCTGAAGGGGCATGGGGGCCCTTCTTGCCCTCTCTCCAGATGTGCTGTGAAGCAGGGGCTCCTGCTGCAAATGCTATGGTACTTTAAGCTGCTACAGCAAACCTAGCTGCTGCAGAACAAGTGGTGCTCCCTAAAATCCCTACATGTCAAGTGCTTCACTCCTTTGCAACTAGTCTGGCCACAGCTGATTTCTACCTCCACGGGGAGGGAGGATGGCGGCTACTTAAGTCTTCCTTCAGAGCGGCTATGGCCAGTTTCTTCCACTCAGTAAATGCTGAATTCTCCTATGACAAGCAGTGCCATGAAATTGGGAGAGGAGGTGTGGTACATCTGAGCAAAGAGCTGTGGAGAGTATAGCTGGCTTCACAGGGAACATACCCCAGTGTTTGGGCACGTGTCTTGGTCCTTTATCCCTCAGTCCTAGGATATGATACCAAATGTCTCTGCTTCCCTGCCAGGGTGACCAGGACAGCCCTGTTCCAACCCTTAGGCTCCCTAACACCCCTTAGGCTCCAGTAAATTACTTTCTATTCTAAAGCATGAGCAACCCTGGAAAGCTCTGAGGACAGGCTGCTCTTGTATGAGGCAGCCTGGTGGGGAGCAGTCACACATACTTTACCTATACCGCAAGGACTGGGCTGATCTGAGAGTTAAAGCTCAGGGCTCTGAGCACATGACTCAAAACAAGACACAGGGGTCTAGTACAGCGATCGTGAGGCAAGTGCGCAGCCTGGGATCCTGGGATATCTGTAGGGATCACCGTGTGAGAAGGGAAGTGAGGGGCCCTTAGCGAGTGGTTTAGGCAAGCTGGGGAATAGACAGCAGAGAGCAGGGTGCTGCAGCATCCCCCTCACATCCTGGTGCTGCTCTGAAGCTGTGCCCCAATCCTGAACGTGCCCACAGAGGCGTGCAGTGTTCTGCTCTTCGTGCATGAGGGCGGCTGGAAGAGGGGTGCTGCATCTGAAGAGACAGCGCTTAGCTTACAGCAGTTGTGTCAAGCCTGGAGTGGTCCCCAGTCATCCCACTGGGGGCTTGGATGAGAGCTGAGGGTGGCTAATTAAGTGTCTTTACAGCTGGTTCCTTCTTTGCTGATCATAGGCAGAAATCTCTGCCTGTGGTGATGCTTTGTCAAGCAGAGCAGATTGCTCTCTGCACTCATCCTGTGCTTCAGGGCTGGTTGGTCCATCCTGCTGCCAGCTCCAGGCAGGGCAGGACCTGCACTGTGCTTCACCCCACTGACACTGCTTTTGCCCACAGCTACCAGCTCAATCTTCACAGGCTGTGGCTGTCCTAGGGACTATAGCTTCTGCTTGCCAAGAGCTTTTATCCACAGAAGTAGCTTGGCTTCTGTAGATGGGATTCAGATTTAGGTGGAAGATGCTGAGGTTCAGGTGTTTTGACCTCAGACTGACTCTTCCCTGTGAGGTTTGGGTCTGGTACAACCAGTGTGGTATGGTGCCACCTCCTTCCGTGCCAGGGCCAAGCTAGGTCTGTGCTGTGAGCCTCCCACTGTGCATCCACCAGCTCCCCGGCACCAAGCCCAAACTGTAAGGACATGCTGCCCCAAGGCATGCTCTTTGGATGCTGCTCACAGGAAGGCTCATCCAGAAAATACAAACCTGCTCTGCTTTTCACTAACAAGCTCTTGACA
>NW_009622951.1:37746-47456 GCF_000690535.1 Cariama cristata
ACCGTGTGACAGCTGAAAGGAACTTGTTTGACAGAGTGGTCAACCTCCGTCTGCCAGGTGAGTCCATGCATTAACTCTCTGTCTCTCTCTGTTGAAAACGTGCTGGAGGCATGCCCTTGGGAAGCGAGGGATGTCTTGTACTGAAGGTTGGCACAGAGGTGTATGGGATCAAACCTCAGGCCTGCCACATCCCTGACTGGGAAGCCAATCTGATCCCGCAGACTGCCACAGATGTGCTGTCTTCAGAAGACATGTAAATCCTCTAGACGGACATGAGCATTGGTGCTCTTCCTAGGCCCTTAGCCTCTGTCTGCCCAGCAGCTCTGGTTCCCTCCAGGATCTCTGTGGTCACGAGGCAACTGATACATGGGTCTGGCTGTCCGCAGTTGAAGCGCCAGCCGTGCTGTGCTTGGGCGAGGACGTGTCTTGCTAGACACTAATCTGACACAGGTTAGATGGGAGCTGTTTGAAAGGCTCAAAGCACTGGACAGATTGCAGTTTAGGTAGCAGGCTTGGTTATCGTGCTCTGCATCAAGTAAAGGGTGCATTGAATTGCTGGGGGAAGCCGTTCTCAGCAGCATCAGCCCTCTTCCCCATGGAGGTGACTGTGGGCAGCTGAGTTGGGCCTGTTAGCAGAGACTGGCTCCAGGTGCTGTGTTACGGGCATCCTATATTTCCCATACAGCAACTGGATTTTCCTGCCTGCTTAGGCGGGGACAGACCACCTTCTCTTGAGGTTTGGAAGAGGCAGTGGTGCTCCATTGTGAGAGCAGTGCCTGAGTCTGGGGTTCGCATTAGTGGGGAAGACTCCTCTGTCCTTGATGAAATCCATGACCCTACCGGAGAGCCCAAGTCACAGTGCCTACCTCCTGGACTGCTCTGCCACCAAGTCTGGAAGTAGTGGTGCAGCCCTGCTCTGCCTGTCATATGGTGGCAGCGGCTCTATCTTTCTCTTTTGTTTCCATAGGGCTGGAGAGCGTGGACCATTACCCAATCCTTGTGGCCGTGACGGGAATACTGGTCCGGCTGCTTGTGGACACTGATGTTCAGGGGTGAGTGGCTTTTGATGTCCAAAGCACGGAGTCACTGCATGTGGCATTGCTTTGGGCGCTACAGTAGTCAGTGCCATGGGAGGTGTATCAGGAGCAATGCGAGTGCGTGGGGAGTGAAGCGAGGTGAGGCAGATGTGCATGGAGCAGGCAGAAGCCAAAGAGCTGCATGGCCCTGCAGTACCTGCATCCCAGTGCTGCTGCTGGGTGCAAAACTCCTTCCTGTGGTGCAGGAAAGCGCTCGTGAGAGGCAGCTATGAGGTGCTGTACCGACAGCACATGTGCACCTTCCCCCTTGGGATGGAGTCTGGCACTCTGTGTGACAAGACAGCTGCTGTCAGAGATTGTGAGTGCTGCATGTAAAAGTGCTGTGCTGCATGTAAAAGTGCTGTGCTGATGTGGTGATGCCAGCAAAGTGCTGCAGCGCACAGCAATGGGTGGAAGGGAGCTCATTAAAAGCTCCTTCGCTCTGGACACGTGTCAGGAAGGCATCAAAATGTGTGCAGAGCTCTTTGGCATAAAAGCACAAATCCTATCCAGGCAATCAGGTCATGCTGATTTTCAGATGAAGCAAAGCTTGTCTTTATGGTAACCAGCTATTCAGAGAGACAGCACTGGGGGAATGATGTGGCTGGACAAAGCCAGAGCTGACCTGGTAGTTTATGCGTGTCTGTCCTGCGAATAGGCTTATTCTGATACCTTCTGCAGCCCTCCCGTTGCTCTCTCCCAGTGTCATTCGTCGGTGTCTTGTCTGGCCACCGTGCCCTGTAGGGTGCTGTAGGAGATGGGGCTTTTCAGTCTGCACTGCACATCCCGCTTGTTATCACATTTGGAGAACACGATAGTCCTTGGGTTTGCAGAGAGCAGAGCCCCATCTGGCCGAGCGGCTCAACCCTGCAGCCAGTCTTTCAGCTTCTTCTCTCAAGGACTCAAAGATGTACACAAATATATCTAATTATATCCTGCTTCCCATGGCTGCTGCACCAGTCTCACAGCCCCAAGTGTGACAGTGCCAAGAGCTTAGCACAAGGTCATTGATCAGTGGCCTTTCCGGACTGTGAACAGGGGTGGATTTTGCTTGCCCCCAGAATCCTGCGCTGTGGAAAGGACAAACAGCATGAACTTGACGCCACAACTAGACACTTCTTGCTGGAGGGAAGTGAGGAGGTAATAAAGCAGTTCCCTGCATGCCAGGCAGGGTGACAAGTCCTTCCCTGGCTCCCTGTCCCTTGAACATCTGTCCCAGGCCAGGTCACCTGTAAAATCAAAGATGAGAAAGGGTAAAGCTCTTTCTCTGGCCCTTAGTTTAGCAAACTCCAAAGAACCCTGGAAAGATGGTAGTGTAATGACAATCACATCCTTTCTAGCCTGCAGGGAGTCCTGGGGAGACAAAAGGCTTCCAGACTGTGTCTCCTTTACCTGATGAAAAGCCAGTTGTGCCTTGGGTTAGTGAAACCAGAGCAGCCGTGTCAAGGGGGCTGTACATCACCAAGCGGCACTGTCCCCTGTCTGCCAGCAGCATCCTCCGTGCCTTGGGCAGCAGTGGGCTGCACAGTCGCAAACTAGAGGTGCCGTATCTGGTCGTGTGCGGTTGGGAAGTGGCACATCTCTGACTGATCTTCAAGGGTTTTCTAGTCACCTTCTTGTGCACTGGAAAGCAGAAATAAATACAAAATGGGGGAATGCTGTGAGAAAAGCATCATGTCCTTATGGTGGACTTAGCTGAGGAGGAGAAACACAAGGTGGAACAGGAGGAAACCCAGGGAAAAATGTCTATAAAATGAAATGCTTCTATGTGATTTTGCAAAGCCTTTCACTACATCTGAGGTTTGATACATCACCGATCTATAAAAGGCAAGCAAATGTTGCAGGGTAACCACTGAAGTCAAATCAAGACAAAATAAACGAGGCTGGTGGCTTGGGGACCCTCTACTACTACCCAAGCAGAGGTGCTGGGCAGCCTGATGGTATAGGTCAGCGTGGCCGCAGGCAGAGTACCTCACACGGAAGGGGAAACAGAGCCACCCACCCTCTTTGCAGCACTCTGAATTGAGGGCTGGGGTGTGAGTGTTGTACCCCACTTACAGAGTGGTTCTGCTTCATGCAGATGCACTGAAAAACAGCAAACAGAGATGGGATGGAGAAAAACAGCACGTATGAAAGGAAATGCAGAGGCTTTTCTGCTGCCTTTGCATTCCTCGAGGGTTCAGTCCTGATTTGATCCTGTGTGCAAGTCTCTTGGTACCATCACCACATGGTGCTGAAGACTGGGAGGTGCAGCTGGGGTGAGCAGAGCCCCATAGAGATCTCCTCCCCACAGTTGCCCAAAAGCCACGGAGATGGCACAGGTCAGCAATGGCTGGCCCGGAGCAGAGTGATGGGAAGTGTCTGTCTCCAGGCATGTGAGTAAGAGGATGGTCTGTAGAATGGAAAAGCACAATTTAAACCTTGCGCAGGTCTATATGCTCCCATGGGAGATGATTGCCATGGGTTGTGTTGCTGCAAGGAGTAACTGAAGAGATTTACAGGATCTCATATGTAACGAGGCTCTCCAGAGCAGACCTGTTTATATGAACTCAAGAGGAGACAGCTTGCCTTTTTCCTTTTTCCTCTGTGCTGTGAGCAGGATAACAGGGCAGGCTTTTTTCCTTCCTTGGAAGCACTGTGCCCGGGCAGTGCTGGAAGCAGGTGGAAATCTCTTTCAGGTCCCATTTGGTAACTCGTGGATTGCCAGAAATCCTTAACAGAGAATTATCCAACCCACGTTTGCACACAGGAACTTCTCTGTGGGAATCACCTGGGACACTAGCTGTTACCCTGACTGGTTCCCTGTGAGGAGGCTCTGCCCCAGAGGATGAGGACAGGGGACAGGACCTTGAGTGACTTCCTTGGCTTGGCTGTGTTTTTTTCTGGTTGCCTCTAACCCAGCAAGCTGGTGCTGTGCGAGGCTCTTGGTTGGAAGGTGCTGCAAGCTTTGTCCTGGGAGAGAGAGGATGGGTTCATCTGGGAGTGGAGGAGTGAGGTCCCATTTATGGGAAGTGAGGAAGGGTGGGAGGAAGGAGAGCCAGGGCCCTGCGGACTCATCCAGCTGCGTTATCAGGATGCAGTCAAATGCCTTGGCTGCTCCTTTTCCAGCACAGGACGCTCAGTCAGGCATCAAGTCCTCTTGCTGTGGACTCTTGGCATCAAACAGAGCCATTAAGCACAAGAAAAGGGAACATTGCCCAGGCTGGGGTGTGATGAGACAGTTGATACATCGTACACCTTAGTCCCTGGATGGAGCGGGCTGTGCTTTTCAGAGAGAAGAAATGCGTTTCCTTGTCAGGGTCAGCAGGACGACGTGGTGAACAAAAGCTTCAGTGCCCACCTCAGCCAGGCTTACTGATCTTTGCAGCGGGGCCTGGGGATTTCATGGCTCGGCTCCCTTGCTGGATATAACAAACTTTGCAAACAGGGGCAGAGGAGAATTAGTGCAGGGCAGAGATGGGGAGCAGCTAGCTCAAGCTGGTGTCCCTCAGCAGAGGGTCTTCTAATTCCCAGACAGAAGCGTGCCAGTTGCCCTGCGTTTCCCAGCAGAGCAGCTGCCTGTCCCTCGAGGACTTGCCGGGAGGGAGCTAAACCTTGTTGTCAACTGAGAGCAAAGCAGCCTGGTTCTGGGGGCTGAGCTGTCTCACCAACAGGCAACAACTCCTTGGTTTAAAACTATTTTGGCCTCCACAATGTTGTTGTGGGACTGCTCGGGCCTCCTGATGTGCTGCCGACTCCAAGTCCTCAGGTCTGACAGCATTTGGGCAGCACCTTGGTTGCGGGGAGCCTCAGTGCCTGGCAGGGCCGAGGAGGCAGGCATGCCCGTGTGCTGTCAGGCTGTAATGACTGAGCCTTGCTTTTGCGGGGAGGAGAAGGAAGGTAGGATCTGGCAGGCTGAGCCAGGAGTTAGGCTGAATCGTTGAGTCTGCACCAGAGACCCTGGCTGCCTTCAGCTGGTATCATTCCCCCCCGTTTGTCTGCTAAATAATTGAGCAGATTTTCTATTAAGCCTCCTCTGGAGTGAGCTAATGGAGCAGCGTTTGCCAGAGCTTGTGTAAGTGTCCTGGCAAGAGCGAGTGGCAGGGGAAGGGGTGAGGCCCAAAGGTGAGGCTGTTGGTCCCCTGTGTGCGAGGGCATGTTGTAATTAGGACTGGGCATATAGGTTGGAACAGGTTTTGTGGAAAGTGAGTGGCCATCCCAGGGCTGTGTTGTGCTGGGGCTTGGCTGCTGCTCCGCTCCTCGGGCTTCCCCCATGCGCCATGGACACCATCGCTTCGGAGGCAGGGGGAGCGAGGCCGGGCAGCGCATTTCCCCAGCCCTGCCCATGGCTGATGCTCTCAGTACGAGTCTGGAGGGTTAGGGCACGTGCAAGGAGCCAGCAAACTTGTATGCAAAAAAAGACCTAAGCAGCCTTCAAGGTGCATCTGTCAGGGAATTCTAACCAAAAGATGGAGAAGACAGAGGGAAGAGCACTGTAGTCACCAGGAACGTGGTGGTAGCAGCCAGCAGAGCACAGGATGGGGCTCCTGGGCCAGAAACAACCATGCTGTGCCAGTGGGATGCTGAGCGCGAGCCAGCGGGACCTGCCAGGAGGAGCGGCACTGGTCTGACGTGATGTTGGGGTAATTCTGACTGGATCTCCACACTCTTCTCCTTTGCACCATACAGATGGGTGCAGAGGGACAGACTAGCAGGAGGGAGGAGGCGGAGAGGTTCCCTGAGCAGAAGTAACACGTTGGTGAGCAGGAAGATGAGGAGGCATGAGGCCATGTCATGGAGGCAGGTTAAGCAGACTCTGTTCAATTGCTAGATGGTTTTGGGGATCACCTACACTGGAAAAGTCACAGAAGATCCCAGTCTGCAGGTTCCTAAACTCAGCCTGGCCACCCACCTGCATGCCCGAGCGCTGCTGGGACCCTGGGGACCTGACTGGTCCCCGCTGGACATGGTGGTTCTCTGCAGTCCCATAGGACGCTGTAATTACTGATCACTTAAACACTAATGCTCCTTCAGCACATATTGATGGACAAGCTATGGTGGAAGGAGGTGCAGGAGCAGACATTTCATGGACTACTCAGTCTAAAGGTGTCCTTGCTACCTTGCTCTAAAAACTCAGAAAATGAGTGGTACTCAAGTCTTGCAGCGCATAACATATTGGAGTGAGTGTCAACCAGAGCACAAAGGAATTATTAGCTCAGACCTAGGTTTCACGATTAAAAAAGGAGTATAGCCTTACTGATCCTACAGTTTTTACAAGCTGCCAGCTCCAAACGCTGCGTGCTGAGCAGTGGGACTGCCAAGGCCCCTCTTCTGGCCCCTCACAGCTGTCGGGCACGTGCTGGGAGGCAGGAGCAGGTGTCATGCTGGCCAGCACCAGCCTTTGCTGCTTCGAGCTCTGGAAAAACGTGAGCATCGTAAGAAGGGATCCTGGTCCTAACATGTACATCGTGTGTCCAGCCCCGGCAGCAGGAGGACAGGAAGGGACTGGCATTCAGCGCAGCCACGTTGTCCTGGCCGAGATGTGAAGTGCCAGGGGAGACAGGAGTCAGCGTTGGAGGCTGATCCCCAAAGCTGGTCCTTATCCCCATGTGCGCAGGCGTGGGTCCCTGCATGCCAGGGATGCCATGCTTTGTGCTGACCCATTACTTTACCCTGCGGAGTCAAGGAGCAGGAGGTCGGTTTGGCAGTTAGCTGCAGCTGTAATGGTGCAGATGGCTGCCGAGAGAGGACGGTGTATTCCTCAGGGACCATCCATTACATTTCCCAATGCCTGCCTGTCAGGGAGGCTGTGCTTCTGGGTATGTTTTTCCATGCTGAGATGATTTGCCTTTCAGGCTGCTTAATGAACTGCTTTGACAGTTCAAACTACCTTGCCTTGCTCATTGGAGCAGCGATGTGGTGCGTGGTCCTTTCCAACAATCAGAAAGGTGTGAAATGCAGCAGCAGGATTTTCCTGGGTGAAGGCAGTTGGGAGCCCTTGGGGACAGCACTGGTGATAGAAACCTCAGGTATGCTGTCCCCAGCATAGCGGGGCTCAACCTTCCTGCAGGGATAGGAGAATTACAGCCAGCCTAGAAGAGCTCTCCTGGGTTTCTCCAGTCTGGTGTGTCCCTGGAGAGGCCCTCGGGAGCTTTTCTTTTGCACTCCAGTTGGCCTGAACTTTCCCTGAGCTTCAGTCATTAGCCTCAGCTGAGGCTGCAGGTTTGCCGGAGCACTAATGCCTGGGAAGCTGATGTTGGCACCGGAGAGGGGGAAGGTTTGTGAGGAACCCTACAAGGATGGCGACAGAAGAGCAGTGGGTGGGTAACACCCACTCCGGGTGCTGGAGCCCAGAACAGCACTTCACCTTTCCTTTTGGAGGAAGATGTGGTGCTTAGATGCGGCATGTGCTGTGATGCGGGCTTGGCACCATCTTAGCGGGTGCAGGCCACGCTTGGGGCAGTGCCCTCGTCAGGTTTGGACCTGGGCTCTCTTGACTGGGTCTCCTCTCTCCCAGACGTTCCCAGGGCAAATTCAAACCATCTTTCACATGAGATCCCTGCCTGAGTGCAGAGCCAGGGGATGGCATCACCTGAGCTCCACCCTCAAGGAGCAAGGTGCCATTCGCCTATGTCTGACACCAAAGCACTTCATCACCCCCTGGCAGCACCCCAGCATGGCCGGCTCAGCGGCTCAGGCTCCTCAGGAGTGCTGCTCTAACACGAGGCGACAGGGCCGGCAGCAGCGGGCACGCAGGGAGCGAGGGCGCAGGCCGCCAGGGCCTGTCGTTCCGCATCCCGTCGCCTTCACCAGCCGCCAAGCAGCGACCGCAGGGCACACAGCAGCGAGGCACGTATCACATGAAGCTGCACACAAGGTCGATGTCAGGAGGGGCACTGGGAGGCTGCGGTTGTCTCAGGATAGCTGCTCTCCCAAACGCTTTCCCCTCCTTACATGGGTGGGGGGTTTCTGACAAGTGCTTTGGGCACAGTTGACTTTTTCCTGGGGAAAAAAATTGCTTGTTTCCTGGCTGAAAAAGTTGAAGGATGGGTGCTAGTGCTGTCCCGATGCCGCGGGGACCTTCCCCTCCCCCCGATCGCAGAGCGGCCAGCAGCTCTTGGGGCCAGGGTGCACGACCATGGTGGGCTGCGGGTTGGGGGGAAGGTCTGCGAAGGGTCCTGGTCCCCATTTGCACTGCCCGAGTTGTGTCTGAGCTGTGTTCTTGCACACAGGGTGGCCCTGGTATCCCCTGTGCTGCAGATGACAGCCACGTGCGCCTGCTCCGGCTGTGGACAGGATGATGGTGGCTGGCAGATGGGGGAACACCCTTATCCCACTGTGGGATCAGGCAGGCGTTATGGGAGGAGGTGCAGAGCCGGTCCCTGTGCCAGGGTGATGGAAGGCTGGCTGCTGGAGAAAGTAGCGCAGATGTCCCATGAGGTGGGGGCTCTGTCCGCAGTCGGCACCAGGACTCAGCCAAAGACAGGGCCAGTCCGATCCCGAGTGGGCGTCCCCACAGTGCCTGTCCCCTGCATCTAAATCCTGCTCATCCCTTATGGGGTCTGGATGTGCCCTTGTGTCAGTTGGTGCTGCTCCCTCCCCAGCTCCCAGGCATGACTTTGGAGAGCTTCCATCCCAGGGACAAGCCACTGGATGGTCCTCTCGCACCGGCCCCAGGCCACCAGCTCTGTCTTGGCACATTTAAGCCCCTCACCAAGGCCACCCTAACGCCGTTTGATGGGACCAGCGATTGCAAGCCCGGTGCGAATCACCTGGCTCTGTGTGCCGAGCCAACGGGAGTTCAGGGTTCCCTCAGCCCCCCCTCCGACTCCCATTGCTGAGCCCGTGGGTTGCAGGGTCTCTCGCACCGGCCCCAGGCCACCAGCTCTGTCTTGGCACATTTAAGCCCCTCACCAAGGCCACCCTAACGCCGTTTGATGGGACCAGCGATTGCAAGCCCGGTGCGAATCACCTGGCTCTGTGTGCCGAGCCAACGGGAGTTCAGGGTTCCCTCAGCCCCCCCTCCGACTCCCATTGCTGAGCCCGTGGGTTGCAGGGTGCCTGCACACTGCTGCCCTGCAAGGGCAAGGAGACACTCAGCCCAGCGTGAGCTTAAAAAAATAGGCATTTTTATTCCAATGTAACTAGAGAATTACAACGCAAGAGAGGAGAGGATTACTCACATTTATCGATAGGCTTATTAGATTACTGCCTAAATAGCTGTGCATTTGTCCGCCTCAAGGAGAAGCAGTGAAGGAGGGTGGTGCCGCTGAGACCTCATCGTCCTTGGTGGCACGGGGAGCTCTGAGCAATGCGGGCCGGGGCACTGTATCGCATCACCTAGTCCTGCCTTGACTATTTACAGCTTCTTGGGAAGCAAAAGCTTCTAACATTTGCTTGGCTGTGTGGCTGGTCAGGCGCTGAGCTCCATCCCTCCTGTGTGGCCATGTTTGGGGAGGGGGGGGTGCTTACCCCCACCTTGCAACAGGGTCACGCTCCCCCTGCTCCCAGCCATGGCATGGTGACAGGGACTGGCACAGGGTGGGAGAGGACGATGGCATTGCCATCTCCGCAGGCCCTGGCATAACCAAGGACAGTGCCCCACTCGTCGTGGCTATTCCTTAGCCTGGGGGGGGGGGCCCCTGGCGGTGGCAC
>NW_009622951.1:47469-49147 GCF_000690535.1 Cariama cristata
GGACGTGGCAGACCGCCAGCCCCAGTGTCACCATTAGGGAGTTTGGCTGCCCAAATGAAGTGGGGGTTTCTCAGACATGCTTGGTTCATCAGCATTACCCCTGTGCTAATGAGGCCATTGCCAGTGGCTTATGCAAGGAGCTCTTGCTGGGCACTGATGTGCCCCCGGCCCAAAACCCACCAGGAGCTTATGGCTGAAGCGGTTGTGGGTGATGCTAATCACCCTCATGGGTCACGGTCAAGCCGGGAATTTGGGGTGCTCGATAATCCTGCTTCTGGGAGCGATGGAGGAGAACAGCTCTTGGGAGGCCCTGCCTCTGCTCCCAGCTCTGCCCCACTACGACACAATGGGGGTGTCCGAAAAGACGGAGCTGATAGACTCAGAGTCTGACTTGAGCTGCAGGACCTTGGGGTGCTTGGGGTCAGGGAAGTCCTCGCCGAGGGCCAGGCGGATCTTGCCGTTCTGCGTCTCCCTGACGGGCTCAAGGAAGACCACATGCTTGTTGGTGCTGACCTTGCGGTTTGGCCCGTCGGTGGCGGGGGGAGTGGCGCTGAGGATGGAGGACTGGGCACTGCACTCCTGCGGCGGACTTCTTGCAGCAGCTCAGGCAGCGGCAGGGTGTGAGGTACAAGTAGATGAGCACAAGCAGCAGGCTCACGATGCACCCCAGCAGGGTCGTGAGGCCGGTGCTGAAGGTCTCCCCGTCTGGCTTGGGGTACTGGACCGTCACGTTGACTTCACACAGCCTGCTGAAATTGCGGGGGCTGTTGATGGCCAAGCCTACGTAGACCCCTGAATGCCAAGGCTTGGCTGCTGCGATCTTCAGGCTGCCGTTGCGGTAGACCTCCAAGGAGCGGTTGCTGTTCCCCGGGTGTTTGATAGGCTCGTGGTGAGGGGAGATCCACATGTAGGTGGTGGCCGTGGCCGGCAGGCTGGTGTTGCAGGCGAGCAGGAGGGTCTGGCCCACCATCACGGGGAAGGGCAAGGGGTGCACGTCTTCGGGGCCTGCTGAGCAGTTCTCAAACATGTGGCTGTATTTGAGGAACTTGATCAGGGACCGGGGCACGTTGTCAGACACCTTGCAGGTGTGTTCCTCAAAGAAATCCTTCACTGAGCTGAAACCTCGCTGCTTCCAGTGCTGGAGCATCAGGTAGAGCGGGCAGCTGCACCTGATGGGGTTGTTGTGCAGGTACAAGCCGTTCCTGATATTTTCGGGCAGAGCCGCCAGCTCCTCCACGGGGATGCTGCTCAGGCTGTTGGAGGAGAGGTCCAGCGTGCGGAGGCTGTAGTTTCCCAGCCCCTGCACCGAGTGGAAGGGGAAGGTGGTCAGGTTGTTCCAGCTCAGGTAGACTTTCCGCAGGCCACTCAGTTTGGTGAAGGCATTCTCATCCACGCGCGTAATGCGGTTGTTGTAGAGCAGAAGCTCCTCCAAGCTCACCAGTGCCTCAAAGTAGTGCGTCTCGACAGCATGCAGGTGGTTGGAGGACATGTCGAGGTGCCGCAGGTAGGAGGCATTGTGGAAAGCCTGCGGAGAGAGGTCCTTAATCTGGTTGTGGCTGATGTGGAGGGCCTCGAGGTGCGGGAGGGCGGCCAGCCAGCGGTCGTGGAGCCGGGTCAGGGCGTTGTGGCTGAGGTCCAGCATGGTGGCAGTGGGCGGCAGTGCCCGGGGCACGCGCTG